>NC_091126.1:7500-10000 GCF_040183065.1 Periplaneta americana | reverse complement strand
TAGGTTAGGTTAGGTTAGGTTAGGTTAGGTTAGGTTAGGTTAGGTTAGGTTAGGTTAGGTTAGGTTAGGTTAGGTTAGGTTAGGTTAGGTTAGGTTAGGTTAGGTTAGGTTAGGTTAGGTTAGGTTAGGTTAGGTTAGGTTAGGTTAGGTTAGGTTAGGTTAGGTTAGGTTAGGTTAGGTTAGGTTAGGTTAGGTTAGGTTAGGTTAGGTTAGGTTAGGTTAGGTTAGGTTAGGTTAGGTTAGGTTAGGTTAGGTTAGGTTAGGTTAGGTTAGGTTAGGTTAGGTTAGGTTAGGTTAGGTTAGGTTAGGTTAGGTTAGGTTAGGTTAGGTTAGGTTAGGTTAGGTTAGGTTAGGTTAGGTTAGGTTAGGTTAGGTTAGGTTAGGTTAGGTTAGGTTAGGTTAGGTTAGGTTAGGTTAGGTTAGGTTAGGTTAGGTTAGGTTAGGTTAGGTTAGGTTAGGTTAGGTTAGGTTAGGTTAGGTTAGGTTAGGTTAGGTTAGGTTAGGTTAGGTTAGGTTAGGTTAGGTTAGGTTAGGTTAGGTTAGGTTAGGTTAGGTTAGGTTAGGTTAGGTTAGGTTAGGTTAGGTTAGGTTAGGTTAGGTTAGGTTAGGTTAGGTTAGGTTAGGTTAGGTTAGGTTAGGTTAGGTTAGGTTAGGTTAGGTTAGGTTAGGTTAGGTTAGGTTAGGTTAGGTTAGGTTAGGTTAGGTTAGGTTAGGTTAGGTTAGGTTAGGTTAGGTTAGGTTAGGTTAGGTTAGGTTAGGTTAGGTTAGGTTAGGTTAGGTTAGGTTAGGTTAGGTTAGGTTAGGTTAGGTTAGGTTAGGTTAGGTTAGGTTAGGTTAGGTTAGGTTAGGTTAGGTTAGGTTAGGTTAGGTTAGGTTAGGTTAGGTTAGGTTAGGTTAGGTTAGGTTAGGTTAGGTTAGGTTAGGTTAGGTTAGGTTAGGTTAGGTTAGGTTAGGTTAGGTTAGGTTAGGTTAGGTTAGGTTAGGTTAGGTTAGGTTAGGTTAGGTTAGGTTAGGTTAGGTTAGGTTAGGTTAGGTTAGGTTAGGTTAGGTTAGGTTAGGTTAGGTTAGGTTAGGTTAGGTTAGGTTAGGTTAGGTTAGGTTAGGTTAGGTTAGGTTAGGTTAGGTTAGGTTAGGTTAGGTTAGGTTAGGTTAGGTTAGGTTAGGTTAGGTTAGGTTAGGTTAGGTTAGGTTAGGTTAGGTTAGGTTAGGTTAGGTTAGGTTAGGTTAGGTTAGGTTAGGTTAGGTTAGGTTAGGTTAGGTTAGGTTAGGTTAGGTTAGGTTAGGTTAGGTTAGGTTAGGTTAGGTTAGGTTAGGTTAGGTTAGGTTAGGTTAGGTTAGGTTAGGTTAGGTTAGGTTAGGTTAGGTTAGGTTAGGTTAGGTTAGGTTAGGTTAGGTTAGGTTAGGTTAGGTTAGGTTAGGTTAGGTTAGGTTAGGTTAGGTTAGGTTAGGTTAGGTTAGGTTAGGTTAGGTTAGGTTAGGTTAGGTTAGGTTAGGTTAGGTTAGGTTAGGTTAGGTTAGGTTAGGTTAGGTTAGGTTAGGTTAGGTTAGGTTAGGTTAGGTTAGGTTAGGTTAGGTTAGGTTAGGTTAGGTTAGGTTAGGTTAGGTTAGGTTAGGTTAGGTTAGGTTAGGTTAGGTTAGGTTAGGTTAGGTTAGGTTAGGTTAGGTTAGGTTAGGTTAGGTTAGGTTAGGTTAGGTTAGGTTAGGTTAGGTTAGGTTAGGTTAGGTTAGGTTAGGTTAGGTTAGGTTAGGTTAGGTTAGGTTAGGTTAGGTTAGGTTAGGTTAGGTTAGGTTAGGTTAGGTTAGGTTAGGTTAGGTTAGGTTAGGTTAGGTTAGGTTAGGTTAGGTTAGGTTAGGTTAGGTTAGGTTAGGTTAGGTTAGGTTAGGTTAGGTTAGGTTAGGTTAGGTTAGGTTAGGTTAGGTTAGGTTAGGTTAGGTTAGGTTAGGTTAGGTTAGGTTAGGTTAGGTTAGGTTAGGTTAGGTTAGGTTAGGTTAGGTTAGGTTAGGTTAGGTTAGGTTAGGTTAGGTTAGGTTAGGTTAGGTTAGGTTAGGTTAGGTTAGGTTAGGTTAGGTTAGGTTAGGTTAGGTTAGGTTAGGTTAGGTTAGGTTAGGTTAGGTTAGGTTAGGTTAGGTTAGGTTAGGTTAGGTTAGGTTAGGTTAGGTTAGGTTAGGTTAGGTTAGGTTAGGTTAGGTTAGGTTAGGTTAGGTTAGGTTAGGTTAGGTTAGGTTAGGTTAGGTTAGGTTAGGTTAGGTTAGGTTAGGTTAGGTTAGGTTAGGTTAGGTTAGGTTAGGTTAGGTTAGGTTAGGTTAGGTTAGGTTAGGTTAGGTTAGGTTAGGTTAGGTTAGGTTAGGTTAGGTTAGGTTAGGTTAGGTTAGGTTAGGTTAGGTTAGGTTAGGTTAGGTTAGGTTAGGTTAGGTTAGGTTAGGTTAGGTTAGGTTAGGTTAGGTTAGGTTAGGTTAGGTTAGGTTAGGTTAGGTTAGGTTAGGTTAGGTTAGGTTAGGT
>NC_091125.1:177757168-177886956 GCF_040183065.1 Periplaneta americana | reverse complement strand
CCTAACCTAACCTAACCTAACCTAAACCTAACCTAACCTAACCTAACCTAACCTAACCTAACCTAACCTAACTACCTAACCTAACCTAACCTAACCTAACCTAACCTAACCTAACCTAACCTAACCTAACCTAACCTAACCTAACCTAACCTAACCTAACCTAACCTAACCTAACCTAACCTAACCTAACCTAACCTAACCTAACCTACCTAACCTAACCTAACCTAACCTAACCTAACCTAACCTAACCTAACCTAACCTAACCTAACCTAACCTAACCTAACCTAACCTAACCTAACCTAACCTAACCTAACCTAACCTAACCTAACCTAACCTAACCTAACCTAACCTAACCTAACCTAACCTAACCTAACCTAACCTAACCTAACCTAACCTAACCTAACCTAACCTAACCTAACCTAACCTAACCTAACCTAACTAACCTAACCTAACCTAACCTAACCTAACCTAACCTAACCTAACCTAACCTAACCTAACCTAACCTAACCTAACCTAACCTAACCTAACCTAACCTAACCTAACCTAACCTAACCTAACCTAACCTAACCTAACCTAACCTAACCTAACCTAACCTAACCTAACCTAACCTAACCTAACCTAACCTAACCTAACCTAACCTAACCTAACCTAACCTAACCTAACCTAACCTAACCTAACCTAACCTAACCTAACCTAACCTAACCTAACCTAACCTAACCTAACCTAACCTAACCTAACCTAACCTAACCTAACCTAACCTAACCTAACCTAACCTAACCTAACCTAACCTAACCTAACCTAACCTAACCTAACCTAACCTAACCTAACCTAACCTAACCTAACCTAACCTAACCTAACCTAACCTAACCTAACCTAACCTAACCTAACCTAACCTAACCTAACCTAACCTAACCTAACCTAACCTAACCTAACCTAACCTAACCTAACCTAACCTAACCTAACCTAACCTAACCTAACCTAACCTAACCTAACCTAACCTAACCTAACCTAACCTAACCTAACCTAACCTAACCTAACCTAACCTAACCTAACCTAACCTAACCTAACCTAACCTAACCTAACCTAACCTAACCTAACCTAACCTAACCTAACCTAACCTAACCTAACCTAACCTAACCTAACCTAACCTAACCTAACCTAACCTAACCTAACCTAACCTAACCTAACCTAACCTAACCTAACCTAACCTAACCTAACCTAACCTAACCTAACCTAACCTAACCTAACCTAACCTAACCTAACCTAACCTAACCTAACCTAACCTAACCTAACCTAACCTAACCTAACCTAACCTAACCTAACCTAACCTAACCTAACCTAACCTAACCTAACCTAACCTAACCTAACCTAACCTAACCCAACCCAACCTAAACCTAAACCTATACCTAAACCAACCCAACCCAACCCAACCCAACCTAACCTAACCCAAACCTGGCCTGGCCTGGCCTGGCCTGGCCTGGCCTGACCTGACCTGACCTGACCTGACCTGACCTGAATTTTTAAAAATTTCAAAAATTTTCAAAAATCGTCGAAAATCCCAGAAATTAAAAATTTTTTAAATCAGAATTTTTAAATATTTTCAAAATTTCAAAATTTTCAAAAATTTTCAAAAATCGTCGAAATTCGAAAAAAATTCAAAATTTTCCAAAAATTTCAAAATTTGCAAAAATTTCAAAAACTTTCAAAAATCGTGGAAATTCCAAAATAAATCAAAATTTTAAAAAATTTTTAAAAATTACAAAATTTTGATAACTTTTGCAAAAATTGCAAAATTTTCAAAAATCCAAAAATTTTCAAAATTTTCATAAAACTTCGGAATTTTTCAAAAAATTTCAAAATTTGCAAAAATTCCAAAAACGTTCAAAATTCGTCGATATTCCAAAAAAAATTGAAAATTTACAAAAACTTTTAAAAATTACAAAATTTCGATCAATTTCAAAATTTGCAACAATTTCAAAAACGGTCAGAAATCGTCGAAATTCCAAAAAAAAAATTCAAATTTTTCAAAAAATTTAAAAAATCACAAAATTTTGAAAAATTTTCAAAAATTTAAAAATTTTTAAAAATATTTAAAAAATACAAAAATTTTCAAAATTTTCAAAAATTTTCAAAAATCGTGGAAAATCCAAAAAATTTCGAAATTTTCAAGTTTTTTTGAAATTTCAAAATTTTGAAAAATATTCAAAAATTTTCAAAAATCGTCGAAATTAAAAAAAATTCAACATTTTCAAAAATTTTAAATAATTCAAAATTTTCAAAAATTTTCAAAAAATCCATAAATTTTCAAAATATTTATAAAATCCAAAAAATTTTCAAAATTTTCAATAAATTCAAAAATTTTCAAATACTTCAAAATTTTCAAAAGTTTTCAAAAATTGTCGAACAAAATTTTTCAAAAATTATCAAAAATTTCAAAAATTATCAAAAATTTCAAAAATTTTCAAAAATTTCAAAATTTTCAAAAATCGTCCAAATTCGAAAAAATTCAAAATTTTCAAAAAATTTCAAGATTTGCAAAAATTTCAAAAAAGTTCAAAAATCGTCGAAATTCTAAAAAAAAAAATCAAAATTTTCAAAACTTTTAAAAAAGTACAAAATTTTCATCTTTTCAAAATTTAAAAATTTTCAAAAATTTTCAAAAAATTAAAAAATTTTCAAAATTTTCAAAAATTTCAAAAATTTTCAAATAGTTCATAATTTCGAAAATTTTCAAAAATCGTCGAAAATCCAAAAAATTTCGAAATTTTCATGTTTATAAATTTCAAAATTTTAAAAAATATTTAAAAAATTTCAATATTTTCAAAAAATTTTCAAAAACGTCGAAAATCCAAAAAATTTCGAAATTTTCAAAAAATTTCAAAATTTGCAAAACTTTCAAAAACGTTCAAAAAACGTCGAAATTTTAAAAAAATTCAAAATTCTCAAAATTTTTTAAAAATTACAAAATTTTGAAATATTTAAAAACTTGCAAAAATTTAAAAAACGTTCAAAAATCGTCGAAATTCCAAAAAAAAATGAAAATTCTCAATAATTTAAAAAAATTACAAAATTTTGAAAAATTTCAAAATTTGCAAAAATTTCACAAACGTTCAAAAATCGTCGAAATTCCAAAAAAAATTCATAATTTTCAAGAATTTTAAAAAAGAACAAGATTTTGAAAAATTTTAAAAAATTTAAAAATTTTCAAAATTTTTCAAAAATCCAAAAATTTTCTAAATTTTCAAAAATCTCAAAAATTTTCAAAAATCGTCCAAAATCCAAAAATTTTCGAAATTTTCAAAAGTTTTTCTAAAATAGTTGAAATTCCAAAAAGTTTCAAAATTTTGAAAAATTTTCAAAAATTTCAAAATTTTGAAAAATTTTCAACAAATTAAGAATTTTCAAACCTTCAAAAATCTTGGAAATTCAAAAAAAAATTCAAAATTTTCAAAAATATTCAAAAATCGTCGAAAATCCCAAAAATTTCAAAATTTTTTAAATTTTCAAAAATTTCAAAATTTCAAAACCCAACCCAACACAACCCAACCCAACTTTTCAAAATCGTTGACATTAAGAAAAATTCAAAATTTTCAAAAATTTCAGAATTTTCAAAAATTTCAAAAATTTTGAAATATCGTCGAAATTCCAAAGAATTTCAAAATTTTCAAAATATTTCAAAATTTGCAAAAATTTCAACAATGTTCCAAAATCGTCGAAATTCCAAAAAAATTCAAAATTTTCAAAAATGCGACGGATTTGCTGGATTTTTGCGGTGATTACTAATGAAGATGCAATTATGCTACAGTTAAAAGGGCGCGCCCCTGAGCCGCTTAGTTCTCCTTGTGTAGATTTTTCAAAATTTCTGAAAATTTTGAAATTTTTGAAAATTTTGCAAATTTTAAAATTTTTTAAAATTTTGCGAATTTTGAACATTTTTTGAAATTCTGAAAATTTTTTTAATTTTGACGAATTTTGAAAAATTTTTAAAATTCTGGCAATTTTTGGAAATTTTACTTAGTTTTCAATTTTGAAATTTTTCGAAAACTTTGAAATTTTTGAAAATTTTGAAAACTTTGTAGTTTTTGAAAATTTTTGAAATATTTGGGAATTTCGACGATTTTGAAATTTTATAAAATTTTGAAATTTTTGAAAATTTTTGATAAATTTGCAAATTTTTTGGAATTTTGAATTTTTAGTTGGGAAATTTTTGAAATTTCTTTTGGAATTACGACGATTTGTGAAAGTTATGAAAATGATGAACTTTTTGAAAATTTTTCAAAATTTTGTAGTTTTTGAAAATTTTTGCATATTGAATTTCGACGATTTTTGAAAATTTTTGAAAATACTGAAATTTTTTCGAATTTGGACGATTTTTGAAAAGTTTTAAAATTTTTTAAAATTCTGAAATTTTTTTTAAATTTCGACGATTTTTGAAAATATTTATTCTGTTTTTTAAATTTTGAAAATTTTGAATTATTTTGGAATTTGAACGATTTTTGAAAATTCTGAAATTTTTAAAATATTTTATAATTTTTAAATTTTTTGGAATTTCGACGAATTTTGAAATTTTTTGTAATTATTGAAAATTTTGAAAGGGGTTGAAAATTTTGAACCTTTTTTGGATTTTCGACGATTTTTGAAAATTTTTGATAATTCTGAAATTTTTGTAAATTTTGAAATCTTTTGAAATTTCGACGAATTTTCAAAATTGATATTTTTTGAAAATTTTGACATTTTAAAAAATTTTGCAAATTCTAAAGTTTTTTGAAAATTTAAAAAAAATTTTGAGAAAACCCGAGAATTTATTAAAATTTTGAAATTTTGTTGTAATTTTTGACTGATTTTGAAAATCTTTGCCAATTTTAAAATTTTTTGAAAATTTTGAAATTTTTTGCAAATTTTGATATTTTTTTAATAATTTGATACTTTTAATAATTTCAAAAATTTTCAAAAATCGTCGAAATTCCAAAAAATTTCTAAATTTGAAAAATTTTCAACAATCGTCGAAATTCAAAAATTTTCAAAATTTTCAAAAATTTTTATAAACATCAAAATTTTGAAAAATTATCAAAAATTTCAAAATTTTCAAAAATTGTTGAAATTTCAAGAAATTTAAAAATTTTCAAAATTTTCAAAAATTTCAAAAATTTTAAAAATTGTCCAAATTCCAAAAAATTTCAAATTTTTTCAAAAATTTTAAAAAATTGCAATATTTTGAAAAATTTCAAAATTTTTAATAATTTTCAGAAATTTCAAAATTTTTAAAAAATTTCTAAATTTTGAAAAATTTTAAAAAATCATCGAAATTACAACAAAATTTGAAAATTTCCAGTTTTCAAAATTTCAAAATTTCAAAAATTTTCAAAATTTGCAAAAATTTCAAAAACGTTCAAAATTCGTCGCAATTCCAAAAAATTTCAAAATTTTTAAAATTTTCAAAAAACCGAAATTCCAAAAAAAATTCACTTTTCATAAAATTTCAGAATTTGCAAAAATATCAAAAACGTTCAAAAATCGTCGAAATTCCAAAAAAAAAATCAAAATTTTAAAAAACCTTCAAAAATTTCAAAATTTTGAAAAATATTTGAAAATTTAAAAAATTTTCAAAAATCGTCGAATTCCAAAAAATTTCAATTTTTCATAAAATTTCAAAATGTGCAAAAATTTCAAAAACGTTCAAAAATCGTCGAAATTCCAAAAAAAAATTCAATATCTTCAAAAATTTTTTAAACATTACAAAATTCTGAAAAATTTTCTAAAATTTAGCAATTTTGAAGAATTTTCAAAAATTTTCAAAAAATCCAAAACTTTCAAAATTTTCAAAAATTTCACAAAATTTTCAAATACTTCACAATTCTCAAAAATTTTCAAGAATTTCAAAATTTTAAAAACTTCAAAAATTTTCCAAAATCGTTGACATTCCAAAAAATTTCAAAATTTTGAAAAATGTTCAAAAAATTCAAAATTTTCAAAAAATCAAAAATCGTGGAAATTAAAAAAAAGTTCAAAATTTTCAAAAATTGTCGATAATCCAAAAATTTTCAAATTTTTTAAAATTTTCAAAAATTTCAAAATTTTCAAAAATTTAAAAATTTTCAAAAAATTCAAAACTTTCAAAATTTTCATAAAATTTCAAAATTTTCAAAAATTTTAAAATTTTAAAAAATTGTCGAAATTCCAAAAAAATTCAATATTTTCAAAAATTTTACAAATTTGCAAAATTTTCAAAAACGTTCAAAAATCGTCGAAATTCCAAAAAAAAAATTCAAAATTTTCAAAAATTTTAAAAAATTACAAAATTTTCAAAAGCAAAAATTTCCAAAAAGGTTCAAAAATCGTCGAAATTCCAAAAAAATTCAAAATTTTAAAAAATTTTTAAAAAGTACAAAATTTTGATAACTTTCCAAAAATTTAAAAATTTTCAAAACATCCAAAAATTTTCAAAATTTTCATAAGACTTCAGAATTTTCAAAATTTTCCAAAAATTTCAAAAATCGTCGAACATACCAAAAATTTTTTGAAAATTTCAAAATTTTAAAAAATTTCAAAATTTTAAAAAATTTTCAAAAACCGTCGAAATTCGAAAAAATTCATATTTTTCAAAAAATTTCAAAATCGTCGAAATTAAAAAAAAACAATTTTAAAAATTTAAAAAACTACAAAATTTTGATATCTTTCCAAAAATTTCAAAATTTTCAAAATTTAAGAATTTTCAAAAATCTCAAGATTTTCAAAAATTTTCAAAAATCGTCGAAATTCCAAAAAAATTTCAAAATTTTCAAAAAATTTCAAAATTTGCAAAAATTTCAGAAACGTTCAAAAATCGTCGGAATTCCAAAAAATTAAAATTTTCAAAAATTTTAAAAAAGTACAAAATTTTGAAAATTCCAAAATTTGCAAAAAAAAATCAACGTTCAAAAATCGCCGAAATTCCAAAAAAAAATTCAAAATTTTCAAGAATTTTAAAAATTACAAGATTTTGAAAAATTTTCAAAAATTTAAAAATTTTCAAAATTTTCAAAAAATCCAAAAATTTTCAAAATTTTCAAACATTTTCAAATATTTCAAAATTTCCAAAAATTTTCAAATATTTCAAAATTTATCAAAAATTTCAAAAATCATCGAAAATCCAAAAATTTGGAAATTTTCAAAAATTTTTAAAAATTTCATGATTTTAAGAATTTTCAGAAATTTCAAAATTTTCAAAAATCGTCGAAATTCCAAAAAAAAAAAAAACAAATTTTTAAAAATTTAAAAAAGTACAAAATTTTGATATCTTTCCAAAAATTTAAAAATTTTCAAAGATTTAAAAATTTTCAAAAATCCAAAAATTTTCAAAAAATTTCAAAGATTTCAAAAATTTTCAAATACTTCACAATTCTCAAAATTTTAAGATACTTCAAAAATTTTCAAAAGTTTTAAAAAATCGTCGAAAATCCAAAAAATTTCAAAATTTTCAAAAATTTTAAAAATTTCAAAATTTTGAAAAAAATTTTTCAAAAATCGTCGAATTCCAAAAAAAAAATTCAAAATCTTCAAAAATTTTTTGAAAAATTACAGTAAAAGGACAACTCTCTATCCCCGTGCGTTTGAACGGGAGAGGCCGGCAAAATTAAAAAAAAAAGGTCATTTTGACCTTCCAAAACAGACTTTTTTCTACAAAAGGAGAAAGAAGCGGCTCAGAGGCGCGCCCTTTTAACTGTAGCATCCTAGCATTTTCCCTAGTAATAACGGCAAAAATCCAGCAAATCCATCGCACTTTCTTCTAGCCCCAATTTTTGGGTACCTAAAATTTTTGAGTCTCATAATCCGGAAATAATGGCCGTACCGAGGAACGGATACAGCAATGTATTCCCCATTCACTTGCTTCTTACACGATAGCATCAAAATGGCAATCGCGAACACTTTCTGATTTTCGACAAAATAAGGGGAAGGTAAACCACTATTCCGCCGACATTCTAGCCGCCATTACTCCGCAGTACTTATAGTTACAACAAAGCCGATGAGTGCGTTGAATACTGCTCCTCCAACTCTATCTTCAGTATAAAGGACAACTCTCTATCACCGCGCGTTTGGACGGGAGAGGCCGGCAAATTTAAAAAAAAAAATGGTCATTTTGACCTTCCAAAACAGACTTTTTTCTACACAAGGAGAACGAAGCGGCTCAGAGGCGCGCCCTTTTAACTGTAGCATCCTAACATCTTCCTAGTGTTCACCGCAAAAATCCAGCAAATCCGTCGCACTTTTTCCTAGCCCCAATTTCTGGGTACCTAAAATTTTTGAGTCTCTAAATCCGGAAATAATGGCCGTACCGAGGAACGGGACGCGGCCCTATATTCCCCATTGACTTGCTTCTTACACGTTAGCATCAAAATGGCAATCGCGAACACTTTCTGATTTTCGAGAAAAAAAGAGGAGGGGTTTACTACTATTCCGCCGACATTCTAGCCGCCATTACTCCGCAGGACGTATAGTTACAGCAAAGCCGATCAGTGCGTTGAATACAGCTCCTCCAACTCTATCTTCAGTATAAAGGACAACTCTCTATCCCCGAGCGTTTGGACGGAGAGGCCGGCAAAATTTCAAAATTGGTCATTTTGACCTTCCAAAACAGACTTTTTTCTACACAAGGACAACCAAGCGGCTCAGAGGCGCGCCCTTTTAACTGTAGCATCCTAGCATCTTCCCTAGTAATCACCGCAAAAATCCAGCAAATCAGTCGCACTTTCTTCTAGCCCTAATTTTTGGGTACCTAAAATTTTTGAGTCTCTAAATCCGGAAATAATGGCCGTACCGAGGAACGGGATGCGGCCCTGTATTCCCCATTGACTTGCTTGTTACACGATAGCATCAAAATGGCAATCGCGAACACTTTCTGATTTTCGAGAAAAAAAAGGGGAACCACTATTCCGCCGACATTCTAGCCGCCATTACTCCGCAGTACGTATACTTACAGCAAAGCCGATCAGTGCGTTGAATACAGCTCGTCCAACTCTATCTTCAGTATAAAGGACAACTCTCTATCCCGCGCGTTTGGACGGGAGAGGCCGGCAAAATTCAAAAATTGGTCATTTTGACCTTCCAAAACAGACTTTTTTCTACACAAGGAGAACGAAGCGGCTCAGAGGCGCGCCCTTTTAACTGTAGCATCATAGCATCTTCCCTAGTAATCACCGCAAAAATCCAGCAAATCCGTCGCACTTGTTTCTAGCCCCAATTTTTGGTACCTAAAATTTTTGAGTCTCTAAATCCGGAAATAATGGCCGTACCGAGGAACGGGATGCGGCCCTGTATTCCCCATTGACTTCCTTCTTACACGATAGCATCAAAATGGCAATCGCGAGCACTTTCTGATTTCCGCCGAAATTCTAGCCGCCATTACTCAGCAGTACGTATAGTTACAACAAAGCCGATGAGTGCGTTGAATACAGCTCCTCCAACTCTATCTTCAGTATAAAGGACAACTCTCTATCCCCGCGCGTTTGGACGGGAGAGGCCGGCAAAATTTCAAAAAATGGTCATTTTCACCTTCCAAAACAGACTTTTTTCTACACAAGGAGAACGAAGCGGCTCAGAGGCCCGCCCTTTTAACTGTAGCATCCCAGCATCTTCCCTAGTAATCACCGCAAAAATCCAGCAAATCCGTCGCACTCTTTTCTAGCCCCAATTTTTGTGTACCTAAACTTTTTGAGTCTCTAATTCCGGAAATATTGGCCGTACCGAGGAACGGGATGCAGCCCTGTATTCCCCATTCACTTGCTTTTTACACGATAGCATCAAAGTGGCAATCGCGAACACTTTCTGATTTTCGAAAAAAAAGGGGAAGGGTTACTATTCCGCCGACATTCTAGCCGCCATTACTCCGCAGTACGTATAGTTACAACAAAGCCGAGGAGTGCGTTGAATACAGATCCTCCAACTCTATCTTCAGTATAAAGGACAACTCTCTATCCCCGCGCGTTTGGACGGGAGAGGCCGGCAAATTTTCAAAAAATGGTTCATTTTGACCTTCAAAACAGACTTTTTTCTACACAAGGACAACCAAGCGGCTCAGAGACCCGCCCTTTTAACTGTAGCATCCCAGCATCTTCCCTAGTAATCACCGCAAAAATCCAGCAAATCCGTCGCACTTTTTTCTAGCCCTAATTTTTGGGTACCTACATTTTTTGAGTCTCTAATTCCGGAAATAATGGCCGTACCGAGGAACGGGATGCGGCCCTGTATTCCCCATTGACTTGCTTCTTACACGATAGCATCAAAATGGCAATCGCGAACACTTTCTGATTTTCGAGAAAAAAAGGGGAAGGGTTTTAAACCACTATTCCGCCGACATTCCAGCCGCCATAACTCCGCAGAACGTGCAGTGAGAACAAAGCCGATAATTGCGTCGAATGTCGGCGGAATAGTGGTTTAAATCCATCATTGCCGCCCTCACATAAGCCCGCCATTGGTCCCTATCCTGTGCAAGATTAACCCACTCTCTATTATCATATCCCACCTCTCTCAAATCTATTTTAATATTAACCTCCCCAAAGGTCTTTTTTCCTCGGGTCTCCCAACTAACACTCTATATGCATTGCAGGATTCGCCCATACGTGCTAAATGTCCTTCCCATCTCAAACGTCTGGATTTAATGTTCCTAATTATGTCAGGTCAAGAACACAATGCGTGCGGTTCTGCTTTGTGTAACTTTCTCCATTCTCCTGTAACTTCATCCCTTTTAGCCCCACATATTTTCCTAAGAACCTTATTCTCAAACACCCCTTAATCTCTGTTCCTCTCTCAAAAGGAGAGGCCAAGTTTCACAACCATACAGAACAATCGGTAATATAACTGTTTTATACATTCCAACTTTCAGATTTTTTGACAGCAGACTAGATGACAAAAGCTTCTCAACCGAATAATAACAGGCATTTCCCATATTTTTATTCTGCTTTTAATATCCGCCCGAGTGTCATTTATATTTATTGTTGCTCTAAGATATTTTAATTTTTCCACCTCTTCGAAGGATAAATCTCCAATTTATTATATTTTCATTTCGTACAATATTCTGGTCACGAGACATAATCATATACGTCGTCTTTCGGGATTTACTTCCAAACCTATCTCTTTACTTGCTTCAACTAGAATTTCCGTAATTTCCCTAATCGTTTGTGGATTTTCTCCTAACATAAACATGTCATCCGCATAGAAAAGAAGATGATGTAACCCGTCCAATTCCAAACCCTCTGTGTTATCCTGAACTTTCCTAATGATATATTCTAGAGCGAAGTTAAAATGTAAAGGTGATAGTGCATCTCCTTGCTTTAGTCCGCAGTGAATTGGAAAAGCATCAAACAAAAGCTGGCCTATTAGGACTCTGCTGTAAGTTTCATTGAGACACATTTTAATTAATCGAACTAGTTTCTTGCAAATAAAAAATTCAATAAGAATGTTATATAAAACTTCTCTCTTAACCGAGTCAGATGCCTTTTTGAAATCTATGAATAACTGATGTATTATACCCTTATATTTCCATTTTCTCCAGTATCTGTCGAATACAAAAAATCTGATCAATAGTCGATCTATTACGCCTAAAATAACACTGATGACCCCCAATAATTTCATCTGGAGTTAATCTTCTCAAAAGAATACTTACTTACAAATGGCTTTTATGGAACTCGCAGGGTCTTTGTCGTCCTCACATAAGCCCGCCATCGGTTCCTATCCTGTGCAAGACTTCTCAAAAAAATATTGAACAAAATTTTGTATGACGTCAACAAAAGCGATATTCCTCGAAAGTTACTACAGTTAGTATTATCACTCCTTCTTAAAAATAGGTACAATTACGGTCTCCTTCCATTGTTCTTTATTTCCTTTCCCCTAATAGCAAGTACAAGCTTAAACATTTCGCTAGATAATGTGCTTCCACCTTCTTGTATTAATTCTGCTGGAATTTGATCGATACCTGGAGACTTGTACTTTTTCAGATTTTCTATCGCAATTTCGACTTCAAAAAGTGTGAGTTCGGGTATAAATGGCTCAGCAGTTTGTATTTCAATTTCGTCCCGATTATTTCTATTTGGCCTGTGCACATTTAGTAGTTGCCCAAAATAGTTTTTTCATCTGTTCAGGATTGAATGGGAGTCTGGAGACAAGTTACCATCCTCATCCTTGATCGCGTTTACCCTTGCCTCATATCCGATCTTAAATTCCTTTATACACTTATATAAATCTCGAATGTTTTTATTGTTACTATATGTTTCTACCTCACTCAATTTTCCTTCAATTTATTTCTCTCTTTATTCCTAAGTATACGACTTGCTTCCCGTTTTTCATTGAAATAATTATCTCTATTCGCCTCAACTGGATCCTGTAAGAGTTTAATTTGCCTGTTTCCTTCTTTTTACTACCGTGCAACAATCATCAAACCGCGGTTTCTTTTTCTTAGTTTCATAATAATCTATGCTCTGGTCGGCTGTAATTTTGATACTATGGTATTTTCCTACAAGCTATTAACATCTAACTCTTTCTCAACTTCGTCGGAACTTCTTAAAGTGGCAAACCTATTCGAAATTTCGACCTGATTATGTCGCTTAGTTTCGTCGTCCTTTAATTTCAGAATATTGAATTTACTAATATTAACTTGTTGCTCTACTCGCTTGGCTACTGATAATCTTTCTCTTAATTCTCCAATTACCAAAAAATGATCAGAATTTCAGTCTGCTCCCCTGAAAGTTCGAATGTCTACTACACCAGTATGTCTCCGTTTACATATCAAGATGTGATCTATTTGGTTGTGTGTCAATCCATCTGGAGAAGTCCAAGTATATTTATGTATATCTTTATGGGGAAATGTACTTTTGACAACTAAATTTTTGATGTCACAAAGTAGACTAACGTTACTACAGTGCGTTCGTAGCTCGGACGGAGCCTTGGACTGGGTGAAGATTGGCACGCGTGTAGGCTCTTTTCTTTTTCCAATAAATCGGTTTGAAATTATCCTCCCGCCCTACTTTAGCATTGAAATCCCGCAATAAAATTTTCATGTGAAATCTAGATGACTGATCAAAACTGTGTTCCAATTCCTCATAGAAGCTATCCTTTATATTGTCATCTTTATCTTCTGTAGGGTCGTGAGCATTTATAACTACGATATCGCACCATCTACCCTTAAGTACTAAATACGATAACCTGTCACTGATAAATTGGACCTTTTTTACTGCTGATTTTATTCTTTTATGAACAAAAGAATCCTGTTCCTAATTAGTGATTATTGTTTCCTTCCCCATAATACAGTAAGTAATCTCCTATTTGTGATATGCCATTCCCACCTAACCTAAGTCTATTCTATATATAGTTAGTTCTTTTTGCTACTAATGTTACCCCTCCTGTTCTATAAAGAGTAGTTACGTCCCAATTACCAAATCTCATAACCTTATTCCATTGCTGTGGTCGTGCCAGAGAATCAGTTCCATTCCGAGGCTTAATTTATGGTTTTGTATCAAGCTGTTTAGGGTAATGGGTTGTTAGGCCTTCGTCCAACCCCAAAGCTGGAGGACCACTCCTTATCGGCTGTCCACAACTGCTTATTCAATATATTCGCAGCCACCGTCAATATCTGGAGGCCGTCTCCTCTATCCGCAACCTTAGGACGCGCCATGTCGTGGTGATAAGGGCCCACAATACATGGGGCAGTAATACTAAAACCGAAAATTTGTCACTTTCGAATCAAGAAAATTTAGAGGCACAACTATCAAAAGTTGTTTAAACGTCAATGAAGACAATTCAATTCCGCAGTCAACAGCGAACTGTTTGACCTACATGTAAATTCATCAAAGAAATAAGGTGCTAATTTGCTTGCTAGTGACTTTCGTGTTAAAATGAGGGTTTCTGCTTTACACTCTGCTGCCTAGGGGACATTCAGTAAATATATTAAAAATTAAGTAATGGAAAAAATGAGCTCTGAATTTATGCAATTGGGAGTATGATTACTACACGAACCTAAGTGCACTAATTGCAAAGAAAAAAAACACTTCTAATGAAATATTTGTCCTGATTTACAATTCCAGGTAAAAACTAATGATACTGTGACTCAATAATATACTGTAGAATTTTATGGCGCCAAACATGTGTATGAAAATACCGATTCTTGGAAACATTCTGGCATACTTCAAAACAAAAGAGAACAACTCAGCTGAATTCCCCACTATCTCCTCCTTACCTGCGCAGAAAACTCTTTCTTCTGTCAAAAAATCAATACAGAACCAAAATGGAAAATAGCCTAATTAGAGTTCGGATAATTATATGCTTAAAATTTCATAAACTAACATGTATTTTTTTGTATTCTTAACCCTTAAAACTACTATAATGACTCAGTCACTTTAATTTCTTAGACATCTACACGAGTTTTAATAATTCATTGTTGTAGCTTTCTGTATTCTTCCATGCATCAATTAAAGCTTGATTGTCATCAGAAAGAGTTGTATCTTGCTCACAAGGAAGAAGTCGGGTCATAGTAGTTAATGCAACTTTCTTTGCAATAAGTGTTCTTATATTGTGAATAAGAGAAGAAGATTACTGCTTGATTAGACGAAGTCTCTGACTATGATTTAAAGTGATGCAGAAACTATAATAAGTGATCATGATACACAGAGTGAGGAATAACACAGGGAAATATTACAATCCTCAACAGAAAATTCAAGTGAACCAGCAAATTAGCTGTACCGGATAGTAAATCATACACATTAACAGAATAAGTGTGATTGTTGCATCCAGAAAGCTGGACATCATCTTCAAGATATGCCTTGACAAATGGTAAGATCAACGCTTACCGGCGCATTATTCGTACGGGACTAAATCACCGCCGATCCGTTCTCCTCCAGTCATTGCGCACTACTACCGCAAGTTGTACCGGATTTTTGATTGGTAATTTCGCTGTCACTAGGTCGAAATTGTTTGAATGTAGCTAGTACAATTTGAATTTGCTTAGCCCCTCAGAAAAGAAATTGTCTTATGATAATATTATACGAGTTTCGATGATGGAAGGAAAGGGAGAAAGCCAGCCCTTCTGTGCAACGTTCATAGCCAGTATGTGATTTAAAATCGAAGTGGACCCATTCTCGGTGCCGCACGGGGGATGCTTTGTGACATTCTTCCACAAGGAACGCATTAAGGCATTCTTGGTAATATTCGTGCGATGGTCTTGCCGGCCTGAGGCCCTTCGGGTGGTACCCGCTGGCGCTTTATCTGGTGACCGTTATATACATGTCTGATTCGTTATGTCGAGGGCTGAAGATCAACGCACTCATCTCATGCTCAAGGCCACTTCCATATGTAACACAATTATCAAAATATGCACTGTTGTGTCGAATCCAAGTCCCCTTGGTTGGAAGCCTTCACAGATCCGTTGACGTATGTTGGTTAATAATGGTGATGTCATGCTTGCTACGTCATTTTCCACGAATCTAGACTCTTAATGATCCATTATTCTTTAAATTGGAAGGTACAGGTAACTAACTTCTGTTTGGTTGTTTTAATGGCCGTTTACAGTCTTTATCACCATTCAGAAGAAGCGGTTTAACTTGTTCGTCGGACTTATATTGCTTAGCTCAATGATAAGTCCAGGCTACGTCCTTTACAGGCTTAACAATCAATACATTTAAGTAGAAGGGTCACATCGTGTACGCGGTCAGTCTGACAAATCTGACCGTTTTAACGCCTGGAACTTGGGTTCGAATCCCGGGGTGTTGGAATAGATTAACATGGAATTAAAGCATGTATATGGTGTGATGTCCGTATTCTACTATTCCTCAATTATCATCCTGGGACCTATTCCATAAAAGTATGATACATTATTTACAAGTAACAAAAGTTCTTGTCGAGCTGCAAGCCTCAATACTACAAGGAAACGGGCTATTACTACTACTTCACAGATGTTACAGCGTGTATAAATGAAGTTAACAAAGATATTTATTACCCTCTTTTTCTCGCATTATCTTCATCCAATATTCAACTCATAATGCAACTGGTTTAGGTAGTTTGGAATAATTTCGCTCGTGTTAAGATTCCAATTTCTCCAAGTTATTTTTTAACTTATCATAATGAACCTTCTTGTTTTCAATATTTAATCATGTAACATTTGACAACTTGAAATTTCTTCGCATAATTATTACGCTATGTATGAGGGGAATTCACACAAGCCATGTGTCGCTTTGTGTTATTATTTATCGTTGTGAAATCGAAAGTGAAGTTCATGTTATGATTAACACAACACGATCATGTACATTGTGACTGGAACACGTACGAATATCGGCGGTTTACAATTTCGGAATTGACAACACACTCACAGGACGACAAACTCTTAAGAACGTGTTCATGGGCGTCCACAAAAATCAAAGCATAGGAGATGAACTGGGTCATGGCGTTGGAAGTGACGTGGACCAGATCCCGACATTGAGCGAACAATTACAATTACTGCGGCAAGTCCCCGGACCGACCAACCTCACTGTGGTTTTCCATAGTTACTTAGGCAAATGGCGGGTTGGGATTTTCATTGCCACGGTCCATTTCTCTTCCTCTTCCCTGTAGAAAAAGAATTCAGATTTCATATCATCTCATTCCATAGGCACATTCAGATCATGACGCTTGCAGGAGGGGCGTCCTCTCCGACGGGTTCCGAGCCCTTCGCAGCATCTCTACCAGAATTACTTCCTTAAGAGCACTTGCGAGGGCGTTTTAGAAGGGCTGTCGGGATGGATTCTGTGCTGATTGGCCACCTTGGCGGCATGAACTTAAGGGGGTGGGTGGGGTGTAACAGGCTCGTTGGTGAGGGGTCCCATGCGGCCGGTGGGCTGGTACAACTCATTCTCATTCATCCCAAAATAGGCCAGTGTCGAGCCGACGTGCTAAAGGACCATCCCTAATCCACCCCTAGCTACTCAATACTACCACTGCTTAAAAAATTTGCGCCGCAAAACCAAAAATAAAACGTAATCTGTTTACCTCTGCAAGATAACGTAACAGCGCTCACACCAATGTCTTAGTTGCCATGGAGATTACGCAGGCTCACAAATAAAAAATGTGAAGAGAAGACGAGCGCAAGAATGTGGCCGCTTATAACTATCAGCAGCGTATTACAATATGTGTATGGAAAATATTAATGATTTCAATAAAGTACAAACTGTAATTAATAGGTAGGCTACCTTAAGTTCTCACTTCCTAAGCACAAGATCGATCACCACAAACTGATAAAGTCTCATATTCTTCAAAGATAATAGTATCGCTACTGCGTCATATAATGTAAGCCTCTTCCGATGAGTAACAAGGCCTTATGCTTGTGTGTAATGATCTACCGGTCCTTACTTTAAGAACGGCCTTCGTACACTTAGGCTATGTCTGTAAATACATGTTTCGCTTTCAAGAAATGCAATGGGGGTAGTTATCGTCCCTGTTTGAATAAGCAGAGGAGGGTATGTGTACCATCCCGCAACTTGCACTTTGGTGCGCAGTATATTGGTTCACTTGTTTCACATAACTTAAAATATTTGAACGTAACAAAACTGTGCGAAGCTATTTAGTATTTTTCGTTGGACGCTAATTAATAGCAGTGAATGAACATTCCATTATGTTGCTGCATGCAGAAATTTAATTTTTGTACTACTCAAAACACTATCACAAAGAACTTCCACAGGTTAAGTTTCCACAAGTTTGGAATATTCTGCAATTTAATATGCAATTCATTAAGTACCGTAGTCATTTTTGCTATACAGTAAGCATACATCTTGCATTTCGGGTGTGACCCAGTTACAATTGTATTTATATAACAACTTGTAATATGTATTTGAATATGAGATTGGTAATCATTTTCGAATTTTGAAGATATTCATATACGAGTATTACAATAGTACTGTAAACTCTTTCTTAATGTATGTAATTTTTGCTCGGAATAATAATAAAAAATCAAATTCAAATTTCTACTCTCGCCTCTAATTGTCTCTAACAGAATTAATAGTAGTAGTAGTAGTAGTAGTAGTAGTAGTAGTAGTAGTAGTAGTAGTAGTAGTAGTAGTAGTAGTAGTAGTAGTAGTAGTAGTAGTAGTACTGCTGCTGCTAATACTACTACTACTACTACTAATAATAATAATAATATAATCGACATTACTTCATTCCGTATTTTTTCATGCCACGTAATTGTGCCTGAAATAGACCCGGCAATATTCGCCCTCTCAGCCATAAGAAATGACCCCAACCATAGCGCCGTCGCAGCCAATCACTGCAATTGAAAGTTATCTGCAGAAGTCGTTAAAAACTGGTTGGTCTCGAATTTGTGATAATCAGAGCAAATAAGCTGCCTTGGCGGCAGTTCTCAGGAGAAGCCCCAACAAGTTGCTTCTAGCTCTAAAGGACCAGGTTCGTGCTTTTATGCATTCAGTGGGATTTGATATGTTTCGAACTAATATGGATGGTGATGGTGTATTTCACTAAACTATTCAGGGAATAGATTAAAAGAATTTGTCTAATCGTTTGCAGAAAGAAATCTAAGAAATATAACACCAATTAAACTTGCTTTTCTGTAAATTCTCTAAGAAATTGTGCCATGTTAGGTTTACATCCATGCTATGCAGTAATTATGATTTTCTAGTTATTTTCAGACAAAAACGTCTTAGAAGGGAAACATTAAAATTAGCTTCACGTTCATACAAAGAATTTCTATGAAAATCTTCTTCACTAAGAGCTGTAATAAATAATGCTCAATCAAATGAACATATCGCAAATTATACAGTTATATTGCATTTCTAAAAATGGGAATCTACTAATAAATTCTCAAAAAGTCTTCCAGGAAAATAATTCAAATGTACCTGCATATCTGCGCATTGTGTACTGATAAATGTTTTAAATGTCTGTAAGTGATGTACGCTGAACAGCGTAATGACTAAACATATTCTGTTACGGTATTTCATTTACTGCTGGCACCTCAGTTCTTGAACAGCAATAATATGGAACGACTCTTTCGATTTGAGGAACATTTTTTAACTGTAACCCCGCTCCACCCATCCTTCTTCATAATGGTAATGCACGGAAATATCATACGTAACTCGGTACATCACAATAGTATGTAAAATGAAGGTAGAGAATACGCGTTTTCAAAAGCGTTGAAAGTGATTTTGTGGAGAAATGCCCTGACTTGTAACTTTAACGCAGATGACAGAAGAAAAACGATCAAGCTCGTTTATCGCACGACGACAATCTGCGATATGATCCCACGACTGTGATAGAGACGCTACAATATCTACCGTCAAGTGTTATGCAGTAACCGCTCTGAACTATCTGCTTCATCTTCATTTCTCCGGGTGTAATTTTTGTTTAGAGAAACACACCGAACAACAACTACTCATATATAAAGAAATACACGTGGGTTATGTCAAGTTAGCTGTTGGGTCTGCGACATAGATAGACGATAAGGCGCGGTTGGACGTGGGTTCCATTCTTGCTTGGACTCATTGCCTGCTTGGGTTTTTCCACGTTTTCTCCAACTGTAAGACGCATTTCAGGTAACCACATCGCGAATCCTCGACCTCATCTCTCTATCAAGAATTCCACTGACGCGTGACGCTAAATGGATTTCACTAGGGATCGTCCTGGATAATAAACATCCCAATTTATCGAGAGTTTACTGCAGGCGTAAACTTCGGAGACTGCTGCTGCTGCTGCTACCACCACTACCACTACTACTACTGCATAATACAATCTAAGCTAACATAGCTTGCTGTCGAGGTTGCTTTTTTTATTTATTAATTTTTCTTTTTCCTCTTCCAAAATGAAACTGTAGTCAACAATTCCTTACATACTTGAAGTAGTTACTTTTATTTAATAGCTAGCAGTAGCTCACCGCGTTAGTGAAACAGAGCTACCCTCTAGCAGGAGGCCTTTGCCCTTCAAGGGACACATTAGGCTATTATTATTATTATTATTATTATTATTATTATTATTATTATTATACTTTCGAGGCGCAAATTAATTATTTATATTTTTTAAGGTTTAAAGCATATATTCAGAATATTTCGGGACCTGATTGAAGACAGAAAGCTTTCCCTGGTTTTTACATATAGAAACATAACAAAAATTTGCCATTTTTAGTTGTTTTTAAGAGTATTTAATATACTAATACACTACGTATATCCTCAATGTTTATATACCGGAAAACAAATGCACACGCAAAGCGCATCCCTCAAAGTACACGTGCGCTATCTGTTGGTGTTAGTTCAGGATATCCCCATATGGGCGGTCGTAGCGCGCATCGGACCTGAGGAATTGTGGGACAGAGTTCTAGATGCGTGGGAGGAGATGGCCAAGAATTTAGACCTGTTCCATAATCTCGTGGACTCCATGCCGCGCAAAATGAGGGCTGTTGTTGACGCAGGTGGTTTGTGGACGAAATTCTAGTCCCCACCATAGGCCTTTTGTTAATATATTTAAAAATTGTTTGTTTTTGTTTATTTAATTACTTATTTATGTTTGATATGCGTCCGGTTTTCTAGGATGTGAAACAAGTATTTAATAACACACATTTTGAAAATCTATTAAAGTACATTTACGCTTTGTGAGGCTTGAAATAATGACTAATGAACAGACGTTGGAGTTGCACATCGCATTTTAAACATGAAACGAATTCTTTGCTTCCAGGCCGGCACTACTGTTTAAAAAAATGGCCATCTTGAAATCAGCAAGCCGGCAGATTTCGTCTCCAATTGCAAGGTAAGAAATGCGGTTAAGTGTAGTGATGTGCTTTGGTAAAGGGCGAGTGAGTTTAGCCAACCAGAAACGTCTTAACATACCGTGCTTTGGTAAAGGGCGAGTGAGTTTAGCCAACCAGAAACCTCTTAACATGCCGTGCTTTGGTAAAGGGCGAGTGAGTTTAGCCAACCAGAAACCTCTTAACATACCGTGCTTTGGTAAAGGGCGAGTGAGTTTAGCCAACCAGAAACGTCTTAACATACCGTGCTTTGGTAAAGAGCGAGTGAGTTTAGCTAACCAGAAACGTCTTAACATACCATGCTTTCAAGACACAAGAATCAGACAGTACTGTACAAGTCCATGTATTGTGGGTCCCTATCACCACGGCATGGCGCGTCCTCAGGTTGCGGATAGAGGAGACGGCCTCCAGATATGGAGGGTAGCTGCGAATATATTGAATAAGCAGTCGTGGACAGCCGATAAGGGGTGGTCCTCCAGCTTGGGGGTTGGGCAAAGGGCTAACAACCCATCACCGTAAAAAACAGCTTGTTACGAAACCTAACAGTAAACTTGGAGAAAAAACTGAATGAGGTAGAAACAAATAGTAAGAATAAAAACATTCGAGATTTATATAAGGGTATAAAGGAATTTAAAAACGGATATCAGGCAAGGGTAAACGTGATCAAGGATGAGAATGGTGACTTACTTGCGGACTCTCATTCAATCCTGAACAGATGGAAAAACTATTTTGGGCAACTACTAAATATACATAGGCCAGATGGAAATGATCGGGACGAAATTCAAATACAAACTGCTGAGCCATTCATACCGGAACCCACACTTTCTGAAGCAGAAATTGCAATACTAGAAAATCTGAAAAAGTACAAGTCCCCAGGTATTGATCAAATTCCAGCAGAATTAATACAAGAGGGTGGAAAGGCATTATCTAGCGAAATTTATAAACTTGTACTTGCTATTAGGGGAAAGGAAATAAATTGTACCAGAACAATGGAAAGAGTCCATAATCGTACCTATTTTTAAGAAGGGGGACAAGACTAACTGTAGTAACTTTCGAGGAATATCACTTTGGTTGACGTCGTACAAAATTTTGTCGAATATCCTTTTGAGGAGATTAACTCCATATGTAGATGAAATTATTGGGGATCATCAGTGTGGTTTTAGGCGTAATAGATCAACTACTGATCAGATTTTTTGTATTCGACAGATATTGGAGAAAAAATGGGAGTATAAGGGTACAGTACATCAGTTATTCATAGATTTAAAAAAAGGCGTATGACTCGGTTAAGAGAGAAGTTTTATATAATATTCTTATTGAATTTGGTATTCCCAAGAAACTAGTTCGATTAATTAAAATGTGTCTTAGTGAAACTTAAGCAGAGTTCGTATAGGCCAGTTTCTATCTGATGCTTTTCCAATTCACTGCGGGCTAAAGCAGGGAGATGCACTATCACCTTTACTTTTTAATTTCGCTCTAGAATATGCCATTAGGAAAGTTCAGGATAATACACAGGGTTTGGAGTTGAATGGGTTACATCAGCTTCTTGTCTATGCGGATGACGTGAATATGCTAGGAGAAAATCCACAAACGATTAGGGAAAACGCGGAAATTCTAGTTGAAGCAAGTAAAGCGATAGGGTTGGAAGTAAGTCCCGAAAAGACTAAGTATATGATTATGTCTCGTGACCAGAATATTGTACGAAATGGAACTATAAAAATTGGAGATTTATCTTTCGAAGAGGTGGAAAAATTCAAATATCTTGGAGCAACAGTAACAAATATAAATTATACTCGGGAGGAAATTAAACGCAGAATAAATATGGGAAATGCCTGTTATTATTCGGTTGAGAAGCTTTTGTCATCTAGTCTTCTGTCAAAAAATCTGAAAGTTAGAATTTATAAAACAATTATATTACCGGTTGTTCTGTATGGTTGTGAAACTTGGACTCTCACTTTGAGAGAGGAACAGAGATTAAGGGTGTTTGAGAATAAGGTTCTTAGGAAAATATTTGGGGCTAAGAGGGATGAAGTTACAGGAGAATGGAGAAAGTTACACAACAGAGAGCTGCACACATTGTATTCTTCACCTGACATAATTAGGAACATAAAATCCAGACGTTTGAGATGGGCAGGACATGTAGCACGTATGTGCGAATCCAGAAATGCATATAGAGTGTTAGTTGGGAGGCCGGAGGGAAAAAGACCTTTGGGGAGGCCGAGACGTAGATGGGAAGATAATATTAAAATGGATTTGAGGGAGGTGGGATATGATGGTAGAGACTGGATTAATCTTGCTCAGGATAGGGACCAATGGCGGGCTTATGTGAGGGCGGCAATGAACCTCCGGGTTCCTTAAAAGCCAGTAAGTAAGTAATGTACAAGTAGCGGAGCAGAGATGAAGAAAGAGTGAAAACGAAGTGGGAGGGGAGAATAAAACGACGATGAAAAAAAGCAAAAGGCAGGAAACGAAGAAGTAATGAAGAGAGACGAAGGAAATGAAAAAGAAAAAGAAAATTAGAAAGAAAGAAACGAAGAATATAATTTTATTCATATATCTTGATTACACAACTTGTAACACTGTATCACTTCGGAATATGTATGGTAAGAACTTTCTAGTTCTTATCATACATAATTTTATTGTTAATAGCATAACTAAAAAGTGAACCCTACAATAAAATACGGGTGAAATGGAATTTTATCAATATTTCTATTAACCAGATTACATTATTTTGATCCTGTTTTACTTAAGAATTAACGAAGGTTTACTAAAGAGTGCCTGAAAAAGTTAGGCCTACAATGCCTTTGGTAGTGTGGGCAGGCAAGGGTAACAGGCGTGGCACCCGACTTAATAAGCATTCAGATATTAGGGAATCAAATTGATACAATGTAATGCAATATATGCTTAACACTCAAGTTAAGTTCTTCAGATATATCTTACAATTTTCCGTTTTAATAACGACTATTTTGTATTTTCTTTACTCTCTACAAGACTTCTGCATTCTGTATTATGTTTTCTCTTCTGCACTAAAGAATTTTTCATTTTCTGCATAATGATCAGGGCCGGATTCATAATATTTGCTCTGAAAACGGCAAAATACACATGCATGCACGCACACTCTAGAAACAGAGAATATAATGTACCAATAAAATTTAAAAAATAATAAAATAAAAAGCTTATCTTATTTTAAGCAATTTACTATTAATGCTGATTTTTCTGTTTATACATAACAATACCGAGACACCATAAGCCGCTAAAGTTGCTCATTTTTCGTTAGGCATCGTTGAAACACTAATTAAAAATTAATCATTGTCTTGCGGCTAGACTATTATAAAACACGATGCAATTGACACGCTGTCCAAGTTTCTCCAACTTGTCACCATAATATAATTTCCAAACCCGAAAATAGAAAAGAGAAATTTGCATTATCGTGTCTTATTGTTGACAGGCAGCGAAATTCGAGTTGGCGAGCGCAAATTATCAAAGCAGTCTATGCTTCTTGTTTCGATTACCTGTTCAACTTCCACCCATCGCAATGTCCCAATATTGTGATACATTTACATGGAGTGCTTTGTTGAATTGTTCACAATGATTGGTCAGATTGCAATAAATAAAATCTAACTACTACATTGGTCTCCACTGTCTGCGTTAATTCTGTATTCCATTTTCCCGATTTTCCGTTCTTAAACTTGGCTTAAGCATCAGATTGAAAAAAAAAAAGTGAAATATATTACTTCAATAGTCAGCGATGTATGATTTTGTTCAGTGTCATCGTAGGAATACCAATTAATGTGATTTTAACCAAACTTCTACAGCATCACAATAGCCTTGCTTCATTACTCTGTATAATATGGCCAGATTTATAGCACTGTATCACTAGGTTATCACAATAGCCCACACAGAAGGCCATTATGATACGCTGGTGTTGTATTACAAATAAAAAATAAATTTAACTACAAATCCTTCATATACGTTTAAAGTAGCATATGCCCTAGTTTTTTTTTTTTTCAAATCTGTATAGGCTTTGATAAAATAGATTACAGCAAGCGATGGTTTTTTGTAACATACTTGATCCTAATTAATTTCTGCTCAGTATACCAGGCTCTACTGTCCATGTTGAAAGAGTGTTATCTTTGATTAAGATTATGTTTTAAGTAACCAGTAAGTGATAAAGGCTAAACTACAAACATAATGCGAGTATTTCGCAACGTCAATCAGTCATGCAGAGAATGTATCTTGGATAATAAACATACCAATCAGTCATGCAGAGAATGTATCTTGGATAATAAACATACCAATCAGTCATGCAGAGAATGTATCTTGGATAATAAACATACTACGATATTACTCCAGTCTGTTATATTCCTAAGTATGAATACACTGGATATAGCCTCTATGAGAAGGCCAAACGTATAGTGGGTTCTGCAATGTTAAGGGGGAACCTACAGAGTTTTTAGGCCTAAAATGATGCAGAAACCAAAATTCGGGTTTTGGCATAAAATCATACCCCAACCCTTGCGTCACACGGGAATATGTTTATTTTTCGCGCGCGGCCATTTTTAAAGGAACTACATTTTAAAGCGGCATTTAAATGACTGGTCTGTCGTTAGGTTGTTCGTTAAAGTTACAATGGCTTTTTCTCGACTAACATTTTTACAACGCAAAATGTTCCAAGTGCTGCAGTTATGCTCCGATCTCCATGAAAATTTATATACAACATAGGTCTATAATCTGTACTACGGATATAGCATTACTTTAAAAAATATTTTGTGTCAAAGTCTCAAAAAGTGGAAAATATTCATTTTAAAACGTTCATACCATATACATATTTTTTCTACATTAAAACCCATGGTACAAGTACTTCACATATGCATCCTAAAGAAGTGTCAGAATAAGTAGGCCTACAAATTTAGGACGCCTGGGACTTTTTCAAAATTATTAAAATAAATTTCAATTTGCAATAAGTCCAAAATGATATATCCAAATCAGTTCAAATTTTGTGGGTGTCTTTCTTTTAACCATCTTAATTAACACTAAAAATATGGTGGAAAGTGGTAAAAAATAAACTTCTTCAACGTAATGGGGGTCCCCCTTCAACACATTATTTGCCAGAACAATTCTAGGCCCAAACGCATTTATTAATGATCGTCTTTCTTGTGTATTTCATTGTTATCAACAATTCTATTTCATGATTTGTATAATTATTTTCATAGTTTTTCAACATGTCATTAACACAAATATTAACGTTACCATTAATAGTACATAATATAATGTAGAGACAATATTAAGATATGTATTTATATGGGACTGGGTAAAAGGCGGAAAGTGAGGAAAATTTGAGAATGCTGGCGTTGCAGTGAAAGACCTGCCCTTGGGCAGAAGACTTTGAATAATATATATATATTTGGTAGTAATAGCGCCAGTAGACTGCAATTTCAACTGCGGAGATTATGGTAAGGCAAGAAATGGCACTTGCTACACATTTGCCTCTCTTTTAGCAACCAGTCCGAGGACAAAAGTAAATGAGAGAAGTTCTAGAGTGAAGAGAAAAATTCTATGGAACGGAAAGGGGCATGTTTTAAGAAGTATCTACTTAGCATCACACTTCCCATGGAGTCAGAATAGTCCCACAGTTGCCACAGTTCTGATAAGCGGATCAGATTGGGAAGCAAATTGTACTCGTATGTGCAAAATTAAATCTATAGGGTGGACACAAAGTCCCGTTACAACTACAGTAAGGAATAAGTTACTCTTTGTAGTACCGTTTTGTTGACAAGTGAAAGTGATTTTAAAATACTCTTCTGTGACAGGAACCTTTAATCTTCCAAAGCTCAGTGTGTGCACCATCATTTTCATGACGAGGCAAATATGCAGTCAAGTCCTCCGAGACATTTTTCATAGCATTTTCTGGCTCCTCACGAGTAAAAACAAGTACTAAGCACATCTGAGTTCATCAACGGTACCGTGCTGTCATTGTGCAAAAACAAAAAATCGAGGAAGGTTGCATTACGTCAATACGTCGCTGTATGGTAAACGTCAGCAGTGACAATCAAAACCCGGTACATCTTCACTGGGAGTATCCATCTTGTATGCACTGAGAGTTATCATGTCGGTTGCTATAGTAACCATCGTGCTCTAGCCTTTGCTCCTTTTACTCCGCTCCCATTTGAGCTGCATATTTCTCGATATTGCGAAATTTTCTCCCTTCACTCGTGAATTAAATTAACTTGTCGACTGATGATTATTGTTCAATATTGAGATTGTAGCCTCGTTCGTTACGAATCAGCTGACACCACTGCGAACGTTCAATCGCTTCGCTGCCACGCGATCCAGCATTTCGTGCGTATCGCTAAATGATGTTACCCTCTTCAACTTGAGGTCATATTGAGTCGACTGGATTATACGCGATGAAACTGCCTAAAACGTATCAGTCGACTTTTTGGGATCTCACTCTGTAGGCCTCCTTCACTAGCAGATCACGTGTACACTCTCAGAGGCAATAATGTGAAATGCAAGACGCAAAACGGGCTGATTGTCACGGTCGTTAAACTTGTGTCCCCAGAGGTAAAACAGTACAAACAAGGAGATAGACGACCAGCCGCTGCCATACGTCATACGACTATTTTGACTGAATGTACGAGATACGACCGATCTCTATGTCGTGCACAATTTATACGACTATTAATTACAAAATATTTCAGAACTTATAATGTTCGCGTGTAATTAAAATAAAAGTAAAGGTTAATTCATCCCTTTTATACAAGTTTTCTTCGTTCTGTACGTCATTGACTAATGTAAAATAAGGGGGGGGGGGGGGGGATATGCTTTGAAAACCGATATAGTGGCTACGCTGGCTGGGCAACGTAGGTTTGCCCAATTTTGGGTCGGTGCATTCCAGGATAACTTACACGAGACACAGGGAAAATATATTCTTTTGTGAACAGCTTTTGTGAGGAAATAATCTATTTGAATAAGGTACAGTTCATCACAATTACTTAGTATGACGATTTTAATTTAATAATGTTGATTAACTTCGCCTACATGCTAGTCAAATTTCATGATTTAAGTCAAACTAATTTATCCATCCATTTAATTGTCACAATTGATGAACAGTAAATTAAGAGGTAATGTACTGACAGACAAAAACATCAACATTTTCTTTAAAAACTTTTAGACAATAGTGGCACAGAGATGGCAGACATCGCAGTGCAATTTTTAAACATGTATTCGTCTTTAGATTTGGCCATTCTTAACATAGGCCTACTTATAGAAATCAGTCACATATTGAAATTTAGTTTAAACTCGATTTCTGCCTTCAACTAATTTATTTGTTACTTCTCCGTTTATAGTGTCTGTGAAGCCCTCTTACATTGGGCCTAAGCACTGAAAGCAGACAATGATAAAACAAAGAAACAAGTTTAAAAAGTTAATTCTATAGAATTAAGTATTTAAAAAAATATCTAGTGGCATTTTAAGACAACAAATATCTTCACGCAACTGCCTATTAACCAAGATTACAGGTCACGCCATGTGTGTGGAGTTTTCAGACAATCACAATAATGCAACTGCGCAGGAATAATGAGAGGCAAACAACAGTTGGGTCATTCCATATAACATTTTAAGTTTTGTAACGTCAAGTTCTTGATTTTTCCAATATTCTAGTAAACGAATGTCATAATAATAAATAGTTAAATGGCCTAATATGAACCTCATATCATCAATGGTTGAAAGGTAATGAAGGGTGAAATATTCGGGGAGTTGATATGTAGACTATTGTTAAAAATATTATTAAAATGACATGCTTCATTGTATCATCGTAAAAATTGTCCCAATACAATGATGACTATATATATACACTTACTTTTGAGTTATTATCGATTTTTACTTCGAGTATGTATTAAAACTTACAGTAAAATAAAGATATGTTAATATTTTCAAATCGAATATTTTTTTATTCTATGTTATATTTTTTACGGTGAGACAAACAATTTTCTTATCGATTTAAAAAAAAAATTATGTCATTTCTAAAACTTTGGGAAATATTAAATAAACTAGAATTGGAAGTCTTGCTGTTAAGGTTCATAGTCGCATGCAATGTATTACGTCACGTGGTCATATCAGAGATCCACACGCGTGCTTAGGCTCGGTGCACACAGGAAGAGACCGACTCGAGGATCAGGCAGGCAGGCACATAGGAAGAGACGCTTGTCTCAGGCTCTCAGAGACTGTCTGAGGGAAAACAATGAAGGTGCCTGGAATTATGTCTCGTCTCGAGGAAACTGGAGACAGTCCAGTGTCCGCATGCGCGTACTTCTGCTTTCATTATTTCGTATTATAATTATCAGCGTTGTCCAGTATTGGGAGGAGATTCAGATTAATTTGAATTCAGTGTCTTTGTCTTGCACCAGCACTACGGTGGAATTTGATACAAACTTGTTATTCTGCTTCAGACAAGAACTGCAATATACAATTATTTGCGTTTAAATTAAAAGAATATGCTAAAAGAGATACTATTGACTGGCTTTGGGAAGAAATATCTCAGGAAATGAATGCTTCAGGTATACAGTAACATTAATATTGCTACTATTATAGTATTACCATTATATTTTTAAAATTAACAATTAAAAGACTGTCTAAGCACAAATAACAAACAATTAATGGCATAGAATGACAAAATATAAATGTATCGTGTTTAATAGTATACGTAATTATACTCATTCCAAAAGAGCTGTTCTATTTTGCCATTATTGCTGTTGAAGTGAATACTGCATGTTCGCGATATTATGGCGAACTAATCGCTATATAAGTTCTGCAATAAAAACCAATAAATATAAATTCTTCAAGAACCACCGAGATCATGACATCAATTTCAAGTTTATATTTGGGAGTTAAGGAAGTCCACATATTTGTTACGAACAGTGTATGTCCTATTAGAACCTCGCTGCAGATTCGAAACTACTCCTTCTTCGAGATCTTCCTGTGTGCGCCAGCCTTAGCGATCGATATGACTGCCAGATGTTACGACATCAGCTCTAATAGCTTCCACGTGGGGATTTGTTTTCAAGCAACAATACACCCATTCACAGTATATTACAGAAATTCAGTTGGTGGTGATTTAGAGAACCTTTGTTTTTCAGTAATTTCGGAATACTTAGTTCGCGATAGTGCAACAGTTCATGTTTTTCAAAGGAAAGTGATAGAACATTTAAAACAAACATACCAAAATATCTAAAATATATTATTTTAGTGATGGAGCAGCTACCCAATACAAAAACAAAAAAAAAAAAAACTTCGTTAATCTACTCAATCATGAACATGATTTTCAAATACCTGCGGAGTGGCATTTCTTTGCAACTAGTCACGGTAAAGGGCCAGTGACGGTGTGGGGGTACAACAAGCGACTCGCTGCAAAAGCCAGCCTGCAAGGAACTCTAATTTCAACTCCTAAAGAATTGTATGAATGGTCAAAATGCAATATACAGGGAATCATTGAGTCATTCACATCCACTGAAGAACATGAAGAAGTAGTTACAAATCTAAATCCTCAAAGATTTGCCGGCCTCAAGACTGTTCCCGGAACAAGAAGTGTTCACTGTGTGGTTCCAGTTAATGGAAAGTTAGCAATAAAACCCTATTCTGCTTCACCAGAAGTACCGAAACTAGTTGATATCAGACGTGTGACGCGCACCGGTCGTCAACACAGAGACGTTTCTAGCAGTGATGGCGCATAGATCACCCTTTACGCGGTGAGTTGTTTTAATTTATAACTTCCTTACGTTTGAAGACCCCCATTATGAAAATTTTACAGCCTAATGAAAATGCTCTGTAAATTATCATATATTTTTTATGTGAGTTGAAGTATTCGATTTAATGTAATGGCGTTATCTAAAATGTATTTTTAAATTTCTTTAAACACAAATTTCAGAGCTGCACTGAATTATAGTATCTTAATAACCTCTTTTTTTAAGCTATCTAAAGATATCTTTAAAAAAATTTTTGTAATTATTCTTATGGTCAGAAAACACATTGAAAATATGCCTATGAGCTCAAATCAAATTATTTTAACTGTCCATAACATTTAAACGGTAATCCCGCAAACATGATTTTGTACATGATTAATATATATAACAAAGAGTTGAATGTGCAATTTTTAACAAATTTGGAGATATCAATGTTTTGCGTAATACTGTTTTGCAGTTGCCAGTTAAGCAGATATGCGCAAGGCAAGATGCAGGAATAAACTGTGCGCGCCCAATCCTTGGACAAGTATGCGCTCTGGGACGGGGAGACATTGGCAACTATCTGCTTCTTCGCCAGCTGATTTCAGGTCTTCCTAGGAGCTGCTGTTTTCATTCCAAACAATTGTATAGGTTCGGTGCATTCGACTAGTTTGTCGAGTATTTTTTCATAGGTTATCTGTATGTGAGATTGTGATGAACTGGTCTAATGGGAAAAGCGTAGAGTTTACTGATGATACAGGAATTATCCTGGTCTTTAGCGAGCCTCAGAACTGAATTATAAGGACCGTCAGAAAAGGGGGGGATGCCCATCAATTTTTAAGCAGAAATGTATGAGCTGGGATTTACAAAAGCAGTCAACTATAAAATTAAAAGTTTCAAATGCCACTTTCATAGGCTTCACGCAGGAGCGAAGAAAACCGAATTAATTAATTTATACATCTTGATCACACAACTTTTAACACTATATCACTTGGAATATAAAGTATATAAATGCCTCCACGTGTTAAATAACTAAGTTACCTTGTTGACTAGTTTCAGCCTGTGAGTTATCCTCAGAACTGGGTGGTCTTTGCACTTTCTGATTGCGTTTCCTGTGGGGGGTATGTTTGTGTAGTGTAAAGTGGAGTCAAAAAGTGTGTTCTGAAATTGAGTTATGTGTTGAGGATTTGATGCGGGTGTGTTTTTGTGTCTATGTTTCGTATCGTTCTAGTGTGTTTAGTTTCTGTCTGGTTTTTCGGTTGGAGATGTAGAATTTCCATGTCTGTGTTTATGTTGCTGTAGGTGTGGTTGGCGTTTGTGATGTGTTCTGCATATGCGGAAGTGTTTTGTTATTTGATCATGGCTGTGATGTGTTCTTTGTAACGTGTTTGAAATGATCTTCCTGTCTGTCTGTATACACTTGTCTCATTGTTAATTTATTTACTTATTTACGTATTTATTTATTTAGTTATTCACTTAATTATTTATTCACGTATTTATTTTTCCATATACATATATTTCCTTATGTATTTATTTGATCTCTTATTTACTTATTCATTTATTTAATCACTTAATTATTTACTTATTTATTTATTCATGCATTTATTCACTTATTCATTCGCTTATTTATTTAGTCATTTATTTATTTATTTAGTCATTTATTTTTTTATTTATTTATTTATTTATCCACTTATTCACTCACTTATTCATTCACTTACATATTCATTCATTCATTCATTTTTAATTTAACTTGAAGCAAGTACAGAGATAGATTTGGAAGTAAATCTCGAAAAGACAATGTATAAGATTATTTCTCGTGACCAGAACATTCTACGAAATAGAAATATTAAAACTGAAAATGTATCCTTCGAAAAGGTGAAAAAATTCAAATATCTTGGATCAAGAGTAACAAATATAAATGACACTCAAGAGGAAAATAAACGCAGAATAAATATGGGAAATGTCAGAAATTATTCGATTGAGAAGCTTTTGTCATCCAGTCTGCTTTCAAAAAAGCTGAAAGTTAGAATTTAAAAAAAATAGTTATGTTACCGGTTTTTCTGTATGGTTGTGAAACTTGGACTCTCACTTTGAGAGAGGAACAGAAATTAAGGGTGTTTGAGTTGAATGGTTTCTCTCATTGAATGGTTTCTTCCGAGGTTTTCCCCAGCCATGGGACTGAAGCCGGATGGTCTATGGCGAGTCCTCGGCATCACTTCATTTCACCCCTTTGATTTGATTACCTGGCTGGGTTTTTCCGAGGTTTTCCCCAAACAAAAGGCAAATGCCGGGTACGGTAATCTTTTGGCGAATCCTCGGACCTCACTACATCTCGCCAAAATATTATAAAAAAAATTGCACAAAATTGTAAAAATTGTAGAAAATTACTAAATTGTAAAAGTAAAAATTGTAAAATATTGTAAGAATTTGTAAAAATTGTAATTGTAATATTGTAAAATTTTGACTTGTTCCACATCTTAAAGCTTTATTCCTCATGTAAGATCTATAGAATAGAATAGAATAGAATAGAATAGAATAGAATAGAATAGAATGAATGAATGAATGAATATGAGAATAAGGTGTCTTATGAAAATATGTGGGGCTAAGAGGGATGAAGTTACAGGAGAATGGAGAAAGTTACACAATGCAGAACTGCACGCATTGTATTCTTCACCTGACATAATTAAAAACATTAAAGCCAGACGTTTGAGATGGGCACGGCATGTGATTATAGGCGAATCTGGAAATGCATATAGAGGGAAAAAGACTTTTGGGGAGGCCGAGATGTAGATGGGAGTATAATATTAAAATGGATTTGAGGGAGGTGGGATATAACAGAGACTGGATTAATCTTTCACAGGATAGAGATCGATGGCAGGCTTATGTGAGGGCGGTAATGAATCTCTAGGTTCCTTAAAAGCCATTTGGTTTATTTGCCCTCCTGTCCCTACCATTACGTATTATATTCTGTCCCGATAATCCAATTAATCATAAATAATTTTAACCAGATAATTACTGGGCTCCTTCTGAAAAAAAGAAAAAGGAGCTTGATTGCAGAAAAAAATACTTTTATTCTATTGCCTTATTTATTTTTGTTTATTGTTATGTTTCACAATAAATTAATTTAGTAACGTAATAATAATTAAAAAGTCTTACTTTTACTTGAGTTTAGAGAGTCTTCCCGATCGTTGGGAAAATTTCTTTCATAGCGTGAAATAGTAGGACCTGACAATTTGAAAGTGAATCTTAAATTTGGAACACTGTCACCAGTGGCTGAAAACCTTACACACATGGCCAGTGTGGTAACTGCTGAAACTGCTTCACGAAAAGAAAATTCTTCCTGGTCCAATCAATTGTAATTTAATTTCAAAATCTCGTCTTGACATCCGCGTAATTAAAAAAAAAAAAAAACGATATTTCGGCCAGCTCACTTCCTCAATCATGATTCTAGTTTCATCCCTTCCTTTGTGATATTTGCTTATCCAATATGAATATGTGCGCAAATAGAAATGAGATGTGCGCAAGAAAATCTGCAGTTTTAACTGCAACTGTTGTTTGCTGTCATTATTCCTCCGCAGTTGCAATAGTGGAAACGTGTCTTTAGGTATACCAATTTCAAAGATAGTCCTTTGTCAAATTAAGAAACAAAATTTTCTCAAACTTTTTCATTCCACATCACTGACGATGCTCACAAATTGTTACTAATCGGAAATTATTGCAATTCCGGGGATTCTGCCGTCCCGGTGCTCCAGGGACATATCATAGGGGTCAGAAGCAAAGGGGTATAAGTGCACTTAAGTTATTTGTGAGAAAATGTGATTGAAAGTACTTAAGACTTCGTAAATTCAGTGATTTTTTTATTTCAATTTCAGTGTGTGATGTAGTTAAACGATGTATCTCTTTGCCACTAGAATTTTAAATGTTTTAGCTTGTCCTGGATGTAATTAATTCATGTTCTTAGAAATGTCACTTGTACCTCTTCGCTTCTGACCTCATATGACTCCTGCCGAATTGAGAGCCCTACATGTACGTCCCTGAGTTAGCAAGCCATACTACAGCGGTTTGTGGATAGATACTGCGAGGCCAGAGACGAGACAAACTATTGATATCAATAACAATTATTTGTTATTAGCTTTCAGTATTCTGCCTGTGTTGTTAGTTGTATTTGCAGCTTTTAACGTCACTGTTTGGCTAATGGCTCCAGTCAAATGCCTCTGCATTGAATAAATAAATATTTATTCGTAATTTCTTTACCACAAAAGAAAGAGGTCGGCATTTCTTAACTATCTATACTAATCTGTAGCCGAAATTTTTCTGGTAATTTTCGATTTTCCAAAAATTATTGGTCCTAACATATATAATTAACCACCCTGAAACAGAAAATCGCTTTTTTGAAATTTTTGTTTGTATGTCTGTCTGTCTGGATGTTTGTTACCTTTTCACGCGATAATGGCTGAACGGATTTCAATGAAAATTAGAATATAAATTAACGTTGTAACTTAGATTTTAGGCTATATGGCATTCAAAATACGTTATTTAAAGGGGGGGGGGGGTTATAAGGAGGCCTGAATTAAATAAATCGAAATATCTCGCTTATTATTGATTTTTGTGAAAAATGTTACATAACAAACGTTTCTTTAAAAATAATTTGCGATAAGTTTTATTCTTTGAAAAATTTTGACAGGACTGATATTTAATGAGATAAATGAGTTTTAAAATTAAAATAACTGCCATCTAAGGCGGTGTAATGAAATAAAAAACAAATGACTTCGTCTATAAGGGGCCTTGGACAACAACAATCGAAAGCTATGAAACAAAGCCTACAGAGAATGTTTCTGTGTTTGTATGAAGTAATATAGGAAGCTAAATTAACTGATTTGTATAATTAATTATTATTTCACCATTTGAAAGTGTAGTTTCTCTAGATGGACATAATGCTATAATGTTATTACAGTAACTTCTGAGTGAATCGAGGACAGGTAAGATTAAAATAGCTTCTTATGCACAGAAAACTTGATAGGCTATTCTGTACATGCGTTTCCTGCATTTCTTAAAATAATGTTTATGTAAGTTACATCCGTTATCAACACACTTTTTATATAATATAATTTAAGTTACTTAAGTTATTCTGGGAGGGAATTAAAGCTGAGAGGCTCATGTTGTAGATGTATGGCACGTGAAAGAATCATGTTCCAGCAAAATTCGTTGACCATTTTTCACTCACGTTGACATTCTGCACTGAATACTTCTACACTTGAAAGCACTGTCTAATTACTTCTACATGGCAAAGTCAAAAAGTAACCTTAATAATTGTTTTATTAATTGAATATGTACAATAAGACTACAAACACTACATGACTTTTAACGTAGTATAACAGGAACACTTGCATTGAACATAGTGGGGACTATGTTAAAAGTGATGAAGTGTTTGTAGTGTTATTGTACATATTCAATTAATAAAACAGTTATTAAGGTTACTTTTTGACTCCCCCTCGTACTACTACTACTACTACTGTTGCTACTTCTACTAAAGCTGTTCCTTGCTGCTATAAGAGCAATGAAACTAACTGAATAAATAAACTACACAATACTAAAGAAGAGCAGCACTAATAACAAAATAGTAACAACAAATAATACATTTACAAGAAGTCAGCTATTGAACAGGTACAGGATTCGCACTTCCCTTGCAACAAAGCACCGTAATCTGTAACATGCTCATGCTGTTATGCTTAATTGGCTTTTGTGTGGACTGATACAGTATTGTTGGTGGTTGTTTGGTCGAAATAAGGGTCAAGTCAAAAGTAGAACTAGAAATAGACCTACTTCAAATAACCATTGCTCAAAAGTATAGTTTGGAAACATCAACGTCCAAAACAAAATCAATGGCTGTACATGAAAAGATTAATTGAAAAACGAAGTTAATATTGATTAAATCAACATATAATTTTCAGTCTCTATGACTCATCAAGTTGATATTTACTATACATTTTGTTCTTAATAAAAGTTAATGATTCATGTGAACATTTTCGCCATTTTAAAGCATCATCAGACTTATCTGAAAAATACCCAATATTAATTGTAATGTTAACATTGGAAAATATCGTTCATTGCCATATTTATTAATTAAATTCCCAAAATATATTTCCGGTGCCGATATCAAACTACAAACATACAGAAAACATATGGAATTCTGAAGTATGGGTTAATTCTTAAACATTAATCAATTAATTCAAATTAAAACTTCGCAATTTTTCATTCAAGGCCACTTTGAAAAATGTGGATGTCAATAAAATAAAGTACTTGCAATGCTTCAGATTCGCTCCTTCAGGTTTCACACGTTCATTTCATCATATTAATGTCAACATAAAAGTCAACGATCGTAATAAAAGAGGGGAAAATGGTATGAGAAGCAATAATTAAAACATACACAATCGCCCATCCTTGAATTTGGTACTGTGAGAAAGAATTTATGTGAGCTCCAAGTCTGTAGGCCACTTGTCTCATTCCGTTGATGAAACCTAAGATAATTTTGAAGTGGAAAGGGCCGAAAATGGACGTAACTCAATAGTTACCACAGAGGGAACAAGGTCGTCGAAGATGTAACAGTCTGGGCAGAGCAAGTGATGAGAGGTAGTGTCGCTATCTTCGCTAGACGAGGGATCCGAGCCTTTCTACTAGATGTGTGACAATCGATTAATCTAACCTATAATATACAAGAACGCTCTACACTATAGATCCAAGGACGATGAGTCTTTAGCATATCTAGAAGAAACAAACATCTCATGACATAAGATTTGAAAAATATTAAAATCCCTTCTTCTGATATGATTGTGGTTATGATTTGATATAGATTAGGGTCTTTGGATCATAGTGGGTCAAGCGCCATTTACTGAACACATAGAAAACAAGGGTTAAAATTAAGTTAATACCATAATTCAATGGAAACATATAGCAAGTAAAATAAAGTATACACATTAAATCTAAATGATGTCAATGTTCATTAAACTATGGCTGCATGTAATAAAAATTAAGAAACATGTTAAACGAATTGTCATTGCACCAAATGAGTGGTCTCTGGATCGCATTTTAATTATTTAAATACAATTTAAATTAAGTAACATATTAAACGATTTATCCTTCTATCAAACACGAATTTTCCCTGGATCAAACATCCTATTTTAATTATGTAATTACTTTATATTTATTTCTAACGGGTACGGCTAGTTACAAATAAATTTTCCAATGGTAATGTCTTTAACTATTAAAAAATAGAGTACATTAGGATTTATTACATACAAATGGCTTTTAAGGAACCCGGAGGTTCATTGCCGACCTCAAGTAAGCCCGCCATCGGTCTCTATCCTGAGCAAGATTAAACCCGTCCCTACCATCATATCCCACCTTCCTTAAATCCATTATATTATCCTCCCATCTACGTCTCGGCTTCCCCAAAGCTCTTTTTACCCTTCGGCCTCCCAACTAACACGCTATACGCATTTCAGGATTCGCCCGTACGTGCTACATGCCCTGCCAATCTCAAACGTCTGGATTTAATGTTCCTAATAATGTCAGGTCAAGAAAACAATGCGTACAGTTCTGCGTTGTGTAACTTTCTCCATTCTGCTGTAACTTTATCCCTCTTAGCTCCAAATAGATTCCTAAGCACCTTATTCTCAAACACCCTTACCTTCTGTTCCTCTCTCAAACCGAGAATCCAAGTTTCACAACCATACAGAAGAACCGGTAATATAACTGTTTTATAAATTCTAACCTTCAGCTTTTTGAGAGCAGACTGGGTGACAAAAGTTTCTCAACCGAATAATAACAGGCATTTCCCATATTTATTCTGTGTTTAATTTTTTTCCGAGTGTCATTTTTATTTGTATTTGTTACTGTAGTTCCAAGATATTTGCATTTTTCCACCTTTTCAGTGGATAAATTTCCAACTTTTATATTTCCACTTCATACTATGTCCTGGTCCCGAGACATAATCACATACTTTGTCTTTTCGGGATTCACTTCCAAACCTATCTCTTTAGTTTCTTCAAGTAAAATTCCCGTGTTTTCCCTAATAGTTTGTGGATTTTATCCTAATATATTCACGTCATCAACATAGACAAGCAGCTGATGTAACCCGTTCAATTCCAAACCCTCTGTGTTATCCTGGACTTTCCTAATGACATAGGCCTATTCAAGAGCAAAGTTAAAAAGTAAAGGCGATGATGCATCTCCTTACTTTAGCCTGCAATGAATTGGAAAAAGCATCAGATAGAAACTGGCCTATAGGCCTCTGCTGTATGTTTCACTGAGACATATTTTCATTAATAGAACCTAGTTTCTTGGGAATACCAAATTCAATAAGAATATTATATAAAAGCTCACTCATAACCGAGTCATATGTCTTTTTGAACACACATGAAAAACTGACGTACTGTGCTCTTATAATCTCATTTTTTCTCCAGTATCTGTCGAATACAAAAAATCTTATCAATAGTCGATCTATTACGCCTAAAGCGACATTGATGATCCCCAATAATTTCATCTACGTACGGAGTTAATCTTCTCAAAAGAATATTGGACAAAATGTTGTACGACGTCAAGTGATATTCCTCGAAAGTTACTACAGTTGGTCTTTTCCCACTTCTTAAATATAGGCCTAGGTACAATTATGGATTCCTTCCATTCTTCTGGTACAATTTCCTTTTCCCAAGTAGCATTTATAAGCTTATAAATTTCGCTAGATAATGAGCGCAAAATGTAAATTTCGTTGCTCAATAATTAGAAAAATAGCGAGCACAAAGAAGATCGTGTAACTTAATTATTTTCATGGAAGTAAATTAATAAGTAAAGTAGAAAATCGTGTACAATACTAGTTTTTCTACGCGAACTAAATTACGTGTAATTTACGTAAAATATATATTATGTAATTTACGCGGCCAACCCTGATTCAAAGTCAAATTATATGAAGTTAAAATGACAGTTTATTACGCATGAAAGCGAACTAAATAGGCACAATCCAACTACTTACAATAACGTACTGTACAATTCCAGCCCAGCTTGCGGTGACGACGGCCTGGGCTCGACCTGGCTGTTCTGGCGCAGGAAGCGCTACATCATAGCCGTGCTGGCCTTCGCGGGCTACATCGTGCTGGTGCCGAACCGGGGAAACCTCAGCATCACCATCGTGGCCATGACGGAGAACAAGTCCGTGGAGCTGGACAACGACACCGTCATCTGCGTGAGTGTGGCCAGCTAGAGGAAAAGGGTTTGCAACTGATGAAGCAAAAATCTTACGTTTCAAGTCCTCGTAGATCAAAATATCTTAAGTTTAAACTCACGAAATAATGAGAAAATGTTATGTAGACCTATACGATTTTTTTTTGCACGAATTTATTCAAAATTGGTGTTTTGAGCTCAATATTCGAACTTTATTTCAATTCAGAACTTTCAAATTAATATTCAGACCATATTTGCAGCGACTATTTTTAAATCGCCAGGTGACAACCACAGGGCTCTATCTGCACGTTTCGAGTGTTTCATAAATATGTGTTCATTAGAATGTTCTCTATCATATTTTGTTGAAACTGAATTAGTATGATGAACAGTGCTGTGGAAACCGTAGAGTAATTTGGTCCTATCTACAAAAGTTGGATAACATGAGAGCCAGAAGTTTCTATCTGCAGAATTTGTCTAATGTGAGAACTAGACCTACATACTCATATGTGCACTCAATTATCTTTATATTGTTGTATTACCAAATAAATAATAATCATTTACATTATCAATCCCTTAAAATGCATAAATTATGTCTGCAGAGCGTCAGAATACATTTCGCACTTTGTAAAGATCTCAAATGGAAATTAGAAAATTAATATTTTTCAAACTTCAAACTAAACAGAATGAAAACAGGGGATGGTAAAGTTTGCGCTCTAGGGAGTGCATGTTTGGCATCCCTGCCTTAGACCACGACGCTATGGCTGTCAGTCTATTTCTAGGGCATTCGATAAGTAATGGCAAGAATGCTGTAAATCAGTGCTCCTAGCGGTGACCATTGAAATCTTCTACTACGTAATAGAGCAGCGATTGTTTCATAAATTTGCAATATTGAAAGTCTCGAAATAGCCATATAGCTGTTTCTGATTTGTAGTAAACAATACAACCCTAAAAGTACGAACGAAGGTGCTTCTTAAAAATCCAAGTTTCAAGAGAAAAACATGCAACTCGGTGCTGTAGGGCATTACAAGAAGCCTGTGGGTGAGAAGTCCTACCATACTGAACTATTGCAAGCTGGGTGGAAGCGAGGCATTCGCTTTCAATCAAGAGTTGACATCCTAAGAGCTTTAGACGGATTAGTGAGAGACATATCCAGAAATGCTGCTGCAGATGGAGTCCGCCGTCTTTCAAGAATTTGGTAACGTATTATTGACATGGCAGGAGACTACATTTGAAATATGTAATGCCAACAGATTCAGAACTTATGTTTACAGACGAGGGACTTCGACTGGGACTCCCGCCTGCAGGGGCACATGCTCGGGGCCTTCTTCTACGGCTACGACGTGTCACAGATCCTGGGGGGCTGGCTGGCAGTGCGTGTGGGCGGCAACGTCGTCTTCGGCCTGGGCGCCACCTTCTCCTCGCTGTTCACCGTCATCACGCCCCCGCTCACCTACGCCAACGGGTACATCCTCATAGCCATCAGGGTTCTGGTGGGCTTCTTCCAGGTACGGCGCCGCCATTGTCATAACTTTTGTAATATTGGTTCAAAACTGGCAATAGAATCAAGAATTCGTGGGCTGTGGAACTCTTACTTTGATTGGCGGACAATAAAAACTAAAGGAATAATGGCTGTTAAAAATCAATGAGGGTTTTATTGAAAGAACACACGAGCACAAGGCCTGGGGTACGAAAACAGGCAAATGTATGAGAATTTCACCCAAACGACAATTTGTGTTAGGTTATGCAGTCATGTGGTCCAGCAAACGTAATTAAGACACATTCTAGAAGTAAGTCACATTGAAATAGGGGCACTATATTTGTTGTTTAGTGAAATGTCCAAAGACAGGTTGGGATCGAAGTGACACCAATCCAGGAGATATTCGGGTAGGGAGGAGAATGCATACATTGCTGATCAGACTTGAGATGCATACAAACAATTGTTCTTCCTCTGACACAGATCGTCAGTGCCTGATAATAGAGCGAAGCCTTGGTGCTTACAGACAGAACCTCAAACAGAGGTAAAAGGCATTACAGTGCACAACTTACTGGCATGACGCGCGTTTAATAGGGAGATGCGACGGGAGGAAAACGAATCGGAGGCCTAGAAATAATAAGAAACGTTGCACTGATCAACGTAGAATGTCCACCTTGCACATCGGTGTAGAAAAAGATCATTAATTGTTTCGTGTGATTGTCGTACTCGTTCTAATATTGCTATTTTTGTTATAGTAAATGAGTTAAAGTTCTTTCATCTCATTAAAATAAATTATAAGTTTTGAAAATTTGGTCATAAAGAATGGTAGAAACTGTACTACTGTATATACCTCCCTAATATTTTAGGAGAGTAAAATTATACTATCTAGCCCTCTCAAATTCAGGGGGTAAATCTCACCATTTTTACTCCCCCTCCACACATTTTTGTGCCATTGCCTTTAGCTTTGGGTGTTATCTTCTTGCTCGTACGTGACCGCAGACAACAACAGGCGACTATTATCTGTGCATTTCAAACTGAGTCACTGAACTGAAGCACTGGTAATTCCGGCTGTCCCAGCTGACTTTATTTGAGGAGAATGGTCCAGGATTGTGGTAAACACAGTGGCAAATGCAGTCTGAGCCGCCAGTTCGAAATGCACAGACAATAATCGCATTGCAAATCTTGTACCTGTAAGAATCAGATACAGCACTTTTTTGTTCCAACCGGCTCTTAATATACTTTCTGGCAAACAATATAAATTCATATCTATTTCAGTCGATAATAACAATAATAATTTTTCAGGGTATCGCTTTCCCTTCCATGCACGCCATATGGTCCCGGTGGGCTCCACCCCACGAGAAGAACACTCTGGCCACAATGGGCATCTTCGGCATGTTCGTGGGCTACGCCATCTCCTTCTTCGCGTCTGGAGTCCTGGCACAGACGGTGGGGTGGCCCTCGGTGTTCTACGTCTTCGGTGAGAACCATCACACTCCATTACCGCTGATAATACGGTGATAAGTAAGGAATCGAATTTGATGTGCGTAAGAAATTACCAGTAACTTTTTCCTAGAACGCTTTCAGTCAGACAGAGGCTTGTTAAGGCCTGTGGTGTATTTTCTAAGCTTGGCCCTAACATCTCTCAAATCCATCACAAAAAAGAATATCAAATAAAAATGATTTGCGCAGTTTCTTTGTCACTCCGTGTGCAACAGACAAGTTCAATGTATGAGTTACCTACTAAGAGTCAGTTGTGATGCAAAGAGTGCACGTATTATTTATGTACAATTCTCGTATATTTAAGAAGAAATCTTCTAATGTCGCCAGTCCCAACAGAACCACAATAATGCAATTATTGTAACGAAAATCAGAAAATGGAAAATGGTCACATGTTGTGCTAACTTAGGAAAGGTCAGATACAACTCGAAATCCTTCACTGAACCATACTAATGCGACTTGTACTTGACAAGACTTAAACATCATATAAGAGGGGAGAACTGTGTGTATTATTTCTGGTACTGTAAGTAAAGCTAAATTCGAAGACAAGAGGCATTGCCTGCAATAACCGAATTCATAATCGCCAAGTCCACAAAACTTCTTTGTGTGCAGTCCACATTATCAGCTGTGCCTAGATGCATGGGCCACGTTTCTAATTTAGGCATTCAGAGAATTCAACCGCGGCTGCTTTGCTACAGAGTTATGCCGAGGGTCTTGCCTAAATCAAAGCTACTGAGTAGTTAAATTGAACACGGAACTCCCAGCTTCTCTTCCCTTCTGAACCAAATCGTATTAAGGGATTTTATAGTCGCTAAAAATGCATTATTCTCGGCTGGATTTCAACTCAGGAACCTAAGAATGAATACACTTCTTGTTGCATATAGTGCCACTGTGTAGAAGTATCTGCGAGGTGTAATTCCATAATAGGACTAACGGGGTAGAATTTCGAAATGGCTGGTAAATACTTACGAAGCAAACGTATAGGCCACCCGTTACTCGTGAAACCTAACTGCGCTCAGGGAAAGGGGACAGAGAAGATGCGCTAGCTCGTTTGCCCCCACACAAGAATTTGGTTTTCACGAGACAACGAATAGCCTCTTAGCCATTGAATTTATTAATACATTTCATGGGTTAATTCTACACTAATTTGTGTTCACATTGCACTATTATCAATGTTACAATAATATATTACATCTTGCTTTAACAATAACAACAGGTTTAACGTCAGGATGGCTATTCAACAATAAAGCACTTCTCTCCGACCCCCTCTACAATGATACCCAACGTGACAAAATGGGTTCGTCATGAGCATAGTTATTCTCTTACTTTCCCCTTTTTCACCTCTCCTGGCTGGGAAGGCCAGATTTAAGAAAATTCTGAACAAAATGTAGAAATAATTCCATCATATTAATTTCTCCTAACGGTTGGCACTAACTGCAGTCAGCTGTTCTTGGTGTTTGTGTTTTCAGATCATATTTACACATAATATAACATTTTTCTTGTTTTTCTCAAAACTTACAGTTTTTAACTTGCCACCTTTCGTATTTCTACTAATCAATTTATCAGAATTCGCTGTACAGAGACAGACAGATGGCGTGCCCTATCTACTGGGGAATGCTGATTCCGCGAAAACACTTTGTAATGACGAAAAGTGATGACGATGTGTACCGGAGATTCTTTAACGTGAAGGCACTCGATGTGCACGTCTTCCCAATAACATTTATACAACCAACTCATGTCGCAAGCGATAATGCTGTAACAACTATATCTGATGAGCACAAGGCAAAGGAATAGGGACAGTCATTTGAAACAACTTATATTCGGGGGTTCCCCCCCCCCTGTTTTTTAAGGGACGTTGGGGTTAATTTGGTCCGTCATCTGGTGGCTGGTTGCAAAGGCGGACCCTGCGGACGACCCGTACATCGCTCCTGAAGAACTGAAGTACATCAAAGAATCACTGGGAACCAAGCCAGAGGAAGTAAGTGAATGCCTTGTGTTGGTAAGCAGTGTCCATGTAGATTATACTTCAACAAAACATACGGTATTGTACAGTAGCGTGCAAATTAATCCGAACACGACATATTTTTACATTTTCTGTCATTGTTGGCCTCACAGCTGCTCATACCGCTTTAATTGACATCTGTAGTACGTGTAATTCCATTGTTGAAGGTCTGTCGTTATTATTTTTTTTTATAATATGTGACATTTTGCCTGTCGTTTTGTACTTATAAGCATTTCAGTTGTGTTGAAGACTTAATACTGCAATCCTGTGTACATTCTGTCGTCTTCACAAATGGATACAACTCCACGAAAACGGTCTAAAATTATAACATTAGCAGAGCATTCTTCTATGACACAGAGGCAAATTGCTGCAGAATGTCACATCGGTTTGGCTACTGTTAATTCGATCATAAAACGATACAGGGAGACTGGATCCATCACACCCCAGAAAAAAAGGAAACTGTGGCCAGAAAAGGAAGACTTCACCTGCAGATGATCGTTTAATTGTCAGGAAAAGTAAATTAAATCCTAGACTAACTGCTGTCGACTTAACCCGCGAGTTAATGGCTACCACTGGGGCGAATATTCACGTCACAACAGTGCGGCGTAGGCTTTTGGAAGCTGGACGAAGGGCTCATAAGCCTATTAAGAAGCAACTGCTAACCCCTGTTATGTGCAAAAAAACGCTTAATTAATGTGGGCAAAATTACATCAACACTGGACAGTGAATGACTGGAAGAATGTACTTTTTTCCGATGAGTCTCATTTCGAGGTCCACGGTCACCGTGTTTCTTACGTACAGAAAGGATCCGAAAAAGTACAGTAACAGCAGCTCATCTCCAACAAGCACCCAAATACTCCCCTAAAATAATGTTTTGGGGTTGTTTTACACATGAAGGGCCTGGAGCATTAATACCTATCAAGGGAATGATGAATTCTGACAAATATATTCACTTATTGGAAACCAGAATCTTACCCCAGCTGCAAAAATCATTTCCGGATGGCAGAGGTGTGTTCCAACAAGACCTGGCACCACGCCATACGTCTCGAAAAACTACAGAATTCTTCAACAAGAAGAATATTCAGGTACTCCTCTGGCCAGGCAACTCACCCGACATCAACCCCATTGAGAACTTGTGGTCAATTTGCAAAAGAAGAATGCAAAAAATGGATTGTTCTACAAAGGAGATGATGATTTCTGCCCTCATTGGTATATGGTTTCGCGATGAAGAAATGAAGAATATTTGTGGGAAATTAGTGGAATCCATGCCAAATCGTCTCAGAGCTGTTATTAGGAACAAGGGAGGCCACATAGATTACTGAGTTATGTCTTAGATCCTTTTTTTATCCTGTTTGAGTGTTTTTGCATAAGTAATTACATTGTTCGGATTAATTTGCATGCTACTGTAAATGCAAAAGAAAGAAGAAAAAGGAACAACTGAAAAGGAAATGGACAAAAATAGGAGAGAATCAAATAGAAAAATCTGCTTCATAGATGACACACACTTTCTCATTATAAATGCAAAATCTAGGAACTTTTCAGGAATGTACTTAAAGGCGTTAAGTACTTCATAATCGAAAAAAAGAAAAAGGTGTCTGGTTTAATTGATGGATTTTTTTGTTTTAAGTACACAGCCTTGTAATACATTTCTCCAGAAATTTACACTGTAATTCCTATACGTGGGATTTTAGGGCAAATGCCTATTTTGTTTCTTAGGCATTACTACAAGTATTTAAAAATTCATCCATGATTCATAAAATCATTATATTTGATAGAGTTTTGTAGTACTATAAAATGCCTATTTCATGGTTTTAATGCGTCAAATGCTTATTTCTTTATATTTTAAGAATAACTGCGAACTTAGGCTTAATTCTTACTGCAATAGAACTAAGCATACTTTTAAATTCTAAATTGACATTCTATCACATTTCTGTGCTATCTATATTATTAACTGTTGTTACCGACATTCTCAATTATTGCAAACAGCTGTTCACAACTTCTCAAACTGTCACTTCTCGGTACTGTCGCTTAGGTTTATCACACGATCAGTGTTGCCAACTGGACGGAAATTCTGTCAAAGTTGACGGAATTTCAACGTAGCGGATGGGAAAAGAATGTCTTTGACGGGTGACGGATTTCTGGCTGAAATTACGATTTACTCGTACATCGTCTGTTTAATTTTTGGGTGAGCGTAGACCAACCCAGCACATCAACTGTAGAACTACAGTAGAGGCAGATGAATTATTATTTTAATCAAGATTGATAAGTTGTGTTAAAATTTGCTTTTTTTTTTTTTTTTTTGTATGCAGATATATTGAGTGGGTCTGATTTATTGTTTTTTTTTTATTTTGACGGATTTCCAGGTGTTAGACTGACGGGGATACATTTTATGTGTTGGCAACACTGCACACGACTCAATGGCCAGTGTGTTAAGAAAGTCCAGATTCTTCAGAGCTGAGCCTGTGAGTCAAGTCACGGGGAGAGAAAAGTCTCTCGGATGAAGAAGTTGAAATGATTAAAATGTTAAGTCTAGCGATGCTCCCAACCTCTGCCTCCACTTACAAAATGATACTGACACAAACACAAAGTTGAAAATGGACAATTTAGAGATTATTATTGCTATGTACGAGTACTACAAACAAAATAATTGTGAATGAAAGGGTTTCAATTGTTTTATTTCGTAACTTGTGTTCATTAATTATTTTGATACTGATGAATTGAAAATATTTTGTGCCCTTAATATTTGGCGAGTTAATCATTTAATCTAAATAAACGTTTTACACCAATTCTTTATTCTTTTTAACAATTGAAGACCTCCCTCAAAGAAGGTTGTATATCATAGGCTTTTTCATGTGATGTACAACCTTCTTTGAGGGAGGTCTTCAATTATTATTTAAACTGGAGTACCAAGTTTTTGAATGAAAGAAAAAACACAATTTTGAGGACATGTTATAACATTATAAGTGCCTGTTATATTATTTTACGAGCATAATGATATATTTTAGAATCTATTTTAAGCGCCTAAAGGCACAATTTTTACTGTATTAATAGAATTAATATTAATTTTTAATATTCTATCGGCATTTAAAACTGACATGGAGTAGTGGCTCAGGCAAGCCTCTCAATTTCGTCGTAGTTAATATGAAACTACATACGAATAATGCTGCCATTAAACTAGAGTCAAGGAGGCAATCATGATTATGGAGCAATTGCTGAAAGGGAATTTTTTAGACAGATTTAGAATCCGACGCTTGCCTTGTAAATTTGTATAAGAATGGATTTGCACTCCTCTCTGAGAGCTGTGTTACTGTGTGTGAAGTGACTTCTCCAATGACGCCATGTGTTATTCTGAATTACCAGATTCTGGTGCACCCTTGGAGAAAGTTCTTTACGTCACTTCCGTGGTGGGCAATTGTCGTAGCCCACACATGCGACAACTGGGGCTTCTACACTCTGATGACGCAACTGCCAACATTCATGAAAGGTACCCAATAATTATTATTCTTTTAATCTCTTGTCTAATTATTATTTTAACGACGCTGTAATATTGCTTATAGAATTTATCACAGCGACGTGCTATTGTGGCAAGTGATTCCGCATATTCGCCTTACACTTGGAGACATGGGAAAAATTAGAACCCCTCCCTGCCGTACGTCTCGAGGTAGTCTTATTATGGTGACCGTTACAGAAGTGCCTGAGTCGTCTAAGTGCTGTTTTCAGAACTGAAAATCCATCCACTTATATTGTGAACTGTACACAGAGGCAGCAAGTTACCCGTGGCACATGCCAGATGTGTGAATCCGCGGTACGTTGGTTCACTTCGTAACTGTCATCAGCCGAGTGTTGGAGTTGTCCGGGCTTTACGAGCGGGACTCGTGCTTCGAAGCTGCACTTAAGCGTGGTTTCAGGTCATACATTTTAAGGGAGATAAAAAGTCCTACAAACATGGATTTGCAAACTACAGATGTCGGTTTGAAGCGAGATTTTAATTGCAGTGTGTTGTGAGATGAAATTAATCTGACCTTCAAAGTAAAGGCCATTCGATTCTAATCCTCATTCCATACAAGAAGACTCCGCATATGAAGAAAAACACCCAAAATCCTTCTCCACTACAACCTCTGACTAGTTCTATGTTCGCGCCTGAAAATGAGACATGCATCAAAAGTGTGGAACAATGGCAGATGACGTGACATAACATATAATTTTTATAAGGTAACAACCTTACATGAAGCATCGAATGCATGCGGGATTTTTACAGGGATACAATTACATTATGAAGCATCCACGTTTCCCTTACGCCTGAATAACCGACAACTAGCTAGCCATTATAGAGTGCACTATTACTGTACATGTCGCACGATGCAAGTTAGAGCAGCACCGACACAGAACAGTAACACAAATTGTCTGCCCGACCACCGTTTCCATATCTTTGCTTGGGTTCGATACAGCAGTACTCAGCCTCCTTGTATGTTCTCACGGTCTGTTATCGACTCTCTCGTGAAAGCCTTAATTAGTTTTCCAACTGCTTCAAATATAGTACTGTATTTACTTCTCGTGTATAAAAAAACAGCAAATTTGTCATTAAGACTTCGGAAACATACTATAACTAACACTTGTGCTTTCAGATAGGGAACTGACCTATGTTGCGTTCTAGAGCTCTAAACTGGTTCAACTAATAGGATACGTGCATTTCTTTACATGCGGAATCTTTTTGTATGGAATGAAGCTCGTAATCTCGAGCCACCTTTCAGCGAAGTTCGTTATCCCGCGACGGTACCAGTTTCTGGCTTCTGATGCGAAGAATTCGGTGATACCCGTTTCAATGGCTTACAAGTTTTGGAAATTTCATCCACGCAGGAAGTGGGCCATGGATCGAAACAGATGGTAATCAAGGCTATATGACGGGTGTGGTAGCACTTCGCTTCCTCCCAATTCCTGAAAATTGTTCTCTGGTTGTTCGAGCTGTATGGCATCTCACATAGCTCTCTCTGTTTGGACCAACTGGCAATGAATCAAACCTTCATAATTCCATCAGATTCAAGGAATTACTTTGGGGACACACCGATTTTGTTAACGGCGACTTTGGCAGGTTCACGAGGATCGAACCACTGTTTTAAGATGTCAGGGATGCGGTTATATAGCCATTTTTCATCACATCTGACAATTCTCCTGATAAATCTATCATCCGTGGGATTAGCGATAAGCTGACAATACATATTCCCTCTGCGTTGAGCCAGTTCAGGTGTCAGTTCATGAGATTCCGATCTACAACTTCTGTATGATTTTCTTAGCATCTTAAGTCCACACCTGTGGAGTAATGGTTAGCGCATCTAGCCACGAAACAAAGCAGCCCAAGTTCTATTCCCGGTTGGGACAAGTTACCTGGTTGAGGTTTTTTCTGGGGTTTTCTCTCAAACGAGCAAATGCTGGCTAACTATCGGTGCTGGACCCCGGACTCATTTCACCGGCATTATCACCTTCACCTCATATAGACGCTAAATAACTTAATATGTTGATAAAGCGTCGTAAAATAACGTACTAAAAAATTCTAAGCGTCTTAATGGGGCGATATATTATAAACACCAAGTTCTTCTGAATACTTTTTCGTGGTTTTTCTTCCAAAACTCTGCGTGTATTTTCAACATTCTATATTTTAGGTCCAGTTATTCTAGGACGTTGTAAATCTTTAATCTATCTTTCTCCATTATTTATTCATTTAAATTTTAAGTTAATGGCAAAAAGAATGGGCCTATTCTTGGTCGATAGAAATGCTAAGTTCTACAGCACAATTCACTCGTGTATATGTAACCCACTGCAAGGCATTGCTGTGGTGTCTCTTCATTGAAAGTCGTCCGTCTATAATGTATTAAACCTTACGAGCAGTGTGTGGCCCAGTGGTAAGATGTCTGACATCCTTACCAGAGGTTGTGAGTTCGCCTCCCAGTACGGTAAGATTATTATTTTTTTTTTAATTTTAATTTTTAATCAATTTATTAGTTTAAATGTGAAATGACATTTGTTAACAAACTTCGTTATGCCTGCCTTGTAAAAATATTATTGCCCATCACCTGTGGGCTATTATTAGGTCCACTACTTTTCTCTATCTACATTAATGACGTATCAAAGAACTTACAGTATTGCCGATATCACCTCTATGCCGACGACCTACAACTTTACATACATTCCAGACCCAATACGATCAATGAATCGATTGACAAGTTAAATTGTGACCTAGCCACTGTCTCCACTTGGGCGGCCAATTTCGGACTTGCACTTAATCCAAGTAAGACTCAAGCCATAATTATTGGACATAAGCGTTTAGTTAACTCCCTTAATAACAGTAATCTTTCAGTTGTTACTCTTAACAACACGCTAATCCCTTATTCATCTGTCGTAAAAAATCTTGGCTTCTTTTTTGATAATAATCTAAGTTGGAATGTTCAAGTTAAAGAAACGATAAAAAAAATCTGTTCCTCCATTCACTGTTTGAGTCGCTTGAGAAACTTCTTGCCCCAGCAACTAAAACTTACCCTAGTGCAAACCCTAGTAACGCCGCACTTCGATTATTGTGACGTTTTGTTAAGTGACCTAAGTTCTGAATTGTCAGTCAAGTTACAGCGAGCTCAGAATATGTGCATCAGATACGTGTGCAACATCCGACGGTATGATCACATATCACCGTCCTTCGCAAGTCTCTCGTGGCTCCGACTTAAAGAACGTAGAACTTTACACTCTTTGTCTTTACTCTTTCGAATTCTGCACACTTCAACACCAAATTACCTTTCGTCTCGTTTCTCTTATCTATACTCTAACCACGACGTAAATACCAGATCACTTATCTGTGGCACGCTAAGTATACCTCTTCATAGAACATCTTGTTATTCATCATCTTTTACAATATCCACCTCGCGTCAATGGAATTCCTTGTCACAAAGTATTAGGGGCTGCAAGACAATAAACACCTTTAAGAACAGCTTAAAAGATAACCTTATTAGCATTTCACTCCAATCATACTGATTTAAACTATCACTGACTACATTGTTACTTTTTTCTTTAGACATCATCCTGATTGTGCTGTATTTTAATTGTCTCGTAATAATCTCTTTCTATTATCTAATATTATTTGAAATATATTAACATTCTATGTATTTTAGTTTAATTCTGCTACACAGTTTATTTCAGTGTTTAATTAATAGTTCATAGTATTTTGTTGTTTAATTTGTAAATAACTTTTGTTTACATGTAACTCTCATCTCAATCAAATTGTTGGATTCTTTGTAAGTTCATGCATATGTATATACACTTTTTGCTGGTTGAGTGGAAGAGAAGGCCTTACGGCCTTAACTCTGCCAGCTAAAATAAATCATTATTATTATTATTATTATTAATAGGTGAGACCTGGCCTGTATAAACAAAAATACTTGTTTCACATCCTAAAAAACCGGACGCATATCAAACACAAATAAATAATTAAATTAACAAAAACAAACAATTTTTTAATATATTAACAAAAAAAGGCCTGTGGTGGGGACTAGTATCTCGTCCACAAAGCACCTGCGTCAACAACTGCCCTCATTCTGTGCGGCATGGAGTCCACAAGATTATGGAATAGGTCTAAATTCTCGGCTACCTCCTCCCACGCATCTAGAACTCTGTCCCACAATTCCTCAGATGTCCGAACGGGTGGTTGTTCTGCCCAATTGGAGCATGGGATCCTTTTGACTGCAGCCCACAAATTTTGTATCTGATTCATATCTGGTGATTTTGGAGGCCAGTCGACTGGGTCGACATCACATCTCCTCGTAAACCATCTTTGAATCTGGTTGGCGGTGTGTATCGGATGATTATCCTGCTGGAAGAAAAGTGTTCCTTCTGGATATTGTTTTCTGGCGGTCTGATATCTGGGCAGCGCTCAAGATGTTCTCTATCCCTGACTTGTTGCGAATTGCAGTGTGGGCAGTCAGCATGGAGGCAGTGCGGCATGCAATCATGTTGGGCGTGTAGACGTTGCTTCTGCATCTTTCCTTGACCAGTGTGGCGTTTTGCAAATGGATGTAGGTATTTCACAAGATTCAAGATCTGTGGATACAACTACCACCATCATCCTCCTCTTCCTTACCCTCGACACCTACTATGAAGTCAGATATTAAAAATATATATTCAGTGTCCATTATCCATAGTTTGGCAGAGATTCTCGGTGATGAGTCTTCTTTTGTTTTGTTTTTACTTCATTCTTAATATACTGTGTTATATGAAGTTTCCTGTCGAAGTTACTGTTGTTCCGTTTTTTTTTTTTTTTTTTTTTTTTTTTTTCCCAGACAATCTGCTTGTTCATTGACAAATTTGGCAGTGTCCCGGAATCCACTGAAAACCCACAGTTTTGTTCTTCGTCTCAAGAGTTCTGACAGTGTTAGACATTCTACTACTTCCATTGAACTAGGTGGGCCAGTAGAGCTTATGGACTGAACTGCCACTTTTGAATCAGATAGGATAACAGCTACCTTAAATTTATCATGGTTTCAGTTTACATGTTGCAATGCTATTTTGATGGCTGTACTTCTCCATCACAGGCTGTTCTGTATTGTCCAACTGGTCCATATGAGGCAAAACGTTTACTTCCAGCACCTACATTTTGTGATTTTCTGTCTGTGATTCGTCGGTGAATACTCTTAGCCAGCTTACCTCAGGATATTTTGTATTCATGGTTTCTAGAGTTAGCAGTCTGAGTTCTTCGTATGTGTAATTTGACAGAGTTCTGTGCTGAATGTTGAAGGTATTATTTGTACTGGATTTTGGTGAAGAAATAGAGGTTGTGGTTCTCTTGTCATTTTCAATTTGTTTTGAGTCCTATGGGTGTTCGGATAAATCCTTTCCGAGTTTTTAGTTTGCGTTCATCCTTCTCCATTATTAAAACGTTGAACCATCGCGAACAGTCACTTCCATGTTCACTACACCATTTTCACTTATTTTGAAGCGTAAAATATTTCAAATTATTGTTCAAACCAGACTTTAATCCTTGAGTCAGTTACTGCCATCAAGCATGTCAGCCATAACAGTCGTTGATACGTAATTGCAGAGACACTGCACTACCAGATGGAAGAGACTGGCTTCATAACCGGGTTCCCCTACTTGCTGCTGGGCATCACGGGGCCCATAGCAGGGAGAGTGGCCGACTGGCTATGTAACGACACGAGGCTATCCGTCACACAGGTGAGTCAGCACTGCACCACTATACAGGGGTGTTCTGTTCTACTCAGTTTCAACATTCGTTTTACTCACTCGTTGAAGAAGCACCGGCTCGCTGTAAAAATATATTATCATGAGAATTATTAAATTAATATAAACTACTTCAAATCCCATCAGTTATTTCACGCATTGAAATTTAAAACTATTTGGCACATTTCGATACTTTTAATTACGTAAAGCAACAGCATTTTTTATATTGACTTGATTCTCATAGTGCTAAAAGTCAGGCTATTACAAAAAAAAATGAATATCGCAAATTTGAAGTATACTTTCTCATAAGGTTTAGCTATGCTTTTGTCAGTAATTCAAGTCCTTTAACTTGGAAATGATATGCACATCTAACAACTGTCATCAGAAGAGAGGCCTAAACGATATAATTTAAATAAATACATGATCGTTTTCGTGTGTGCAGAGCAAAGACATTTCTGTAATCCTAAAATTAGGAAATTCGACTTCCTTCATTAATCATACTGTTTAAGGAAACGCTGCAGTTAATAATTGCAATTGATTCTTCACAGAGCTACATAAAATAGCGCAAATGCGTATTACAATCATCTATAGGCACCGTGCATGGGTCTCAAATGCGTATTACAATCATCTATAGGCACCGTGCATGGGTCTCAAATGCGTATTACAATCATCTATAGGCACCGTGCATGGGTCTCAAATGCGTATTACAATCATCTATAGGCACCGTGCATGGGTCTCAAATGCGTATTACAATCATCTATAGGCACCGTGCATGGGTCTCAAATGCGTATTACAATCATCTATAGGCACCGTGCATGGGTCTCAAATGCGTATTACAATCATCTATAGGCACCGTGCATGGGTCTCAAAATCGTACTGGTGGCGCCGCGCAGTGTCTCAATTCCTAATTAACTACAGGCTCGCAGTCATTCACTAGTCATGTGTGATATAGAATTACATGCGGCTTTCTGCCGATAAAAAGTTGTAATATTAGTAAGAATGGGTTCATTGATTCATAGTGCTATGCCCAAGGGCAGGTCTTTCACTGCAAACCCAGCAATCTCCAGTCTTTAATTATTTTATAGACTCAGTGGAAAGTTCAGTACCGTACTGCTAGAGGAGTGTAAAAATGTTAACTACAAAGTTCCTGAAATATCAGTGAAGTTGTTTGGCATTTAAATCAGATTTCAGACCATTGAATGAGGGTGAACAGTCATATTACTAAAACATTGATATACTTATATTTGATGTCATGACGTGTGTAATATTTGTGTGTATAATGTCTCTATAAATTACGTATTTTAATGTAATTTAATTCTAAAAGTAGTCTTAATTACTCTTCCTGAATAATGGACGACTGCAAATTCTCTAAAACACAACACATATGAACAAGATCATCAACATACATCCTCTGATTGAGGTTCTGGCTGATATGTACATCTGTTATCGGGCAGTACATCTCACTTGACGATATGTGTCAGAGGAAGAACAATATTGTTTGTATGCATATGAAGTCTGACTAGTGTAATTTGTAGCTAGTCGGCGATATATGCAATGGAAGGGAAAAGGAACTGGCCACTCTACTCCATGATATTCTGGCCTAGTTGCCTCATAAGTGGTGTCTTGTTGGTATCACTTACGAGGTTCAGACTTCTCTTTGGACAGTTGAATAAACAACAAGATCAACATGCGGAAGCAGTTCAATTGATAGTTTGCGTAAAATGTTATACTGTATATTTTAATTCGCTGAATGCACCTTTCAACATGAATTAGATCACTGGCAAAGCTGTAAGTAATTTCCACTTCTTCAGCTGTTAATTTACCATCGTGCAGATACGGTGGAGTAACAACAATGATCCCTTTATCAGAGAGGTTTGTTATTATTCCGGGAAAACCTGACTTCATCACCACCTTCTAATAAAGTCAATAATCCTCTATCAGTTGTTATGAATGTGTCACTCGATCTGCCTCGGTAGCATTAGATTTGAAGGCCACCACCTGATCCACATTGGGTGGCTGTTCCACTTCTGAACAATTAATTGTCACTCTACATTTTTCAATATTGCAGGCATTGTTTCCTGAATACTTTCTCTGCTAGGCCAAAATCTAAAATTACAGTAACCATTGTGGATGTCAATAACATTAAAGTGGCGGTAAAAAATACATTACAATTATAATTGTACGATTAACTCCAAACATCACCCTCATAGCAGAATACGACAATCCAGTTTTCATTTTAATTGGAAAATATGAGTAGACGTTTTTCTTTACTAATCTTACCCTTGGACAGAATTTTTCGAAAGCTTTCGATATGAAATTCACTAATAAAAATTGCAAAAATAATATGTATGGTCTACATCTTGGGGCGTTTCGACTATCTATGGTACCTATTTTTGGGTTAAATGATAGAATTGGAAATATTTCTTATGATTCTACGGGTAGGATTGTGTTTCAATTGGCAGCAATTTTAACAATATAGTCGAAACCCATTAAGTCTGGTAGTTCTGTCTCATATTTTATTGTGGAATAATTTCGGAAACCTGGCATTTCATTAAACATATCATCTGTTCCTGAACTCTTGTCATAACATTTCTTATGTGACTTCAGTTCGGCATGTAATGGAATAGACACTTGAGTAGACAATTCACAGAATTCAATTGTGAAAGAAAAAACAAAATCACTAAGAATGGTTTCATTTACTTCTGCCAGTATGGCTACTTCATTTTTCGAAATAACACTTGTTGAGCATTCACCTTCCATAAAAATTAAAAATTTTCATCTTTTCTTCTCTTTTTGCGTCTCTTTCGTACCTTTCCGGAGCTAGTTGAGATGAGGCAGCCTTTTTCTTGTAATCTTTTATAAAAAATACTGGGAACGGTATGCTAGTTTTGGGGGTGTTCTGATCTCGTTCCTAATAAAATGAATACCTCAAATTCTTGTTGCGGGTATTGGTTTCCAAGGTGAACCATCAACACTTGAAATCAAGAATTAAATATCGATATGAATATATTTAAAAATAAGTATATTATTATTTACTGTTGCTAATATTATACATAATATATATGTAAAGAACTCAGTAATTACGTACTTTTTGAAATTCAAATGATAAATTCCTGTTGTTGTTAACTTAATGGTTATTTATAAACATAATACTATATACAGTCTATTTTTATATTAGGCCTAGTATATAATAATACTATGATTACAAGCAGTGTAGCCTTATTTACTTTCGTCTGCGTACTGCTTGGATCTACAATTAGCGTCGTTGCGCTTCAGTTTTCTGTTTTGTGAATGAATAAAAACAATATTGGTTGGTGTGTTCCTATAAGCATTACTACACCCAAGAACACAGCAATTTGCATTACCTTTCCGCTTTTTAGGATCATCCATATTTCTAATCATATTTTAACTTGAGATGTTAAGTATATTCATACGCTTCAAGCAAAACTCTATCGCTGCTGTCCCGCAGTTAGTAACAACAGTCGCCACCAGAGGAGCTTGCACGGTGCCTATACTAATAATAAATCTGTAGCCGACATTTTTCTGGTAATTTTCGATTTTCCAAAAATTATTGGTCCTAACATATATAATTAACCACCCTGAAACCGAAAATCGCTTTTTTGAAATTTTTGTTTGTATGTCTGTCTGTCTGTCTGTATGTATGTTTGTTACCTCTTCACGCGATAATGGCTGAACGGATTTCGATGAAAATTGGAATATAAATTAACGTTGTAACTTAGATTTTAGGCTATATGGCATTCAAAATACGTTATTTAAAAGGGGGGTTATAAGGGGGCCTGAATTTTAATAAATCGAAATATCTCGCTTATTATTGATTTTTGTGAAAAACGTTACATAACAAGTTTCTTTAAAAATAATTTGCGATAAGTTTTATTCCTTGAAAAATTTTGATAGGACTGATATTTAATGAGATAAATGAGTTTTAAAATTGAAATAACTGCCATCTAAGGTCGTGTAATGAATTAAAAAACAAATGACTTCGTCTATAAGGGGCCTTGGACAGCAACAATCGAAAGCCATTAAAGATAACCTACAGAGAATGTTTCTGTGTTTGTATGAAGTAATATCGGAAGCTAAATTAACCGATTTGTATAATTAATTATTATTTCACCATTGGAAAGTGTAGTTTCTCTAGATGGACATAATGCTATAATGTTATTACAGTAATTTCTGATATAATATAATATAATATATAATATGTAATATTATATAATATAATTTAAGTTATTTGAAGGGTTCAGAACCATAGTGGGCCAAGCGGCATTTACTGAATATGTAGAAAACAAGGGTTAAAATTAAGTTATTAGCATAATTCAATGGAAACCCTATAACAAGTAAAATAAAATATACACATTAAATCTAAATGATGTGAATCTGCATTAAACTATGGTTGCATGTAATAAAAATTAAGAAACATGTTAAAGGAATTGTCATTGCACCAAATGAGTGTCTCTGGACCAAAATGATCGCATTTTAATTATTTGGATGCAATTTAAATTAAGTAACATATTAAACGATTTATCCTTCTATCAAACACGAATGTTCCCTGGATCAAACGTCCTATTTTAATTATGTAATTACTTTATATTTATTTCTAACGGGGGCAGCGGAGCGCACGAGTATGGCTAGTTTATAATATTCCTCTATTAACAAAAATCTATACTTGAAAGAGACATTCATGTTACACTGTGTGCATGCTTCACTCATAATGCACTGTTCACCTAGGACAGCGACTTTTACCAGTATTTAAACTTGGAATGTTCGAAACGGAAATCTCGGTAGGTCGACCTTGACCCTTCCTGGGCTGTCGCACCGACAGATAAGAGTGATTTTGTCCAAATTCAGTCTCTACGTCTTAACAAGAGCATAGACCTGCGAACAGTTGCAATTGTTTAGTTTCTTTGTTCCGTAATGCTGTCAGGTCAGGAAGCTGTACTGCTGCGGCTCCTTCCTGCTGCAGATGAGCTGCTTCCTGGTGGCGTCGCAGTGCACGCATGCGCAAGTCGTGCTGGCCGCTTTCTCAATCTCCATAGTAGCCTGCTGTTTCTCCTGGTCTTCTTTCTGGTAAGGAGCCTCAACCCTGACTAAGCACTTCACACTAATTCGGTTCAGTGGCTCACTTGTCAATCATTCTACAGTTCCACCTGAGTATTAAAATATTTCAATTTTAGATTACTGTACGGTGACTTATTTAAGAAGTCAAACATATTTTCATTCATAAATCAGTGGCACTAAGATTCCTGGAGAGATATACATGGAAAGTGTCCTTATTTCGTCTGCCGTTACCGATGGTAAAATAGTTAACATACTCGCCACTACATCTGAGGTCGAGGTCGAAGGCCTTTTAGGACCAGAATGTACCACATTCTCAACACTGAATTAGGAATATAGGTGTAGACTACTTGGAAAATATTGAGTAGTAAAATGGAAAAAAAATCGTATAAAGCCCACTTGGAAAATTGGTAGTTGAAGAAGCGTAAGTTTTCTAAGAGCAAAATAATATAATTAAATACATTGGTAGACACTAAATCCATGAATATTTATACCAACTTACAGTGGCGTGTGGTCCACACGGCTTGATTTGAACGATGTGTGTTAAATGTTCTGCATTATTGGTCTGACAAGACAGTTCCAGTGTACTTTCGTTAGCCTCAATCAGGTTGACTAGTCTGAAGTAAATATTGCTAATGTAGGCCATATTATTATTAGTGCGAATATATTTAGTTATTTCATATTGTAATATGCGCTATACTAGAACGAAATAATCAAGTAGCAAGGTCTGCTATTTTTTTTTACCAAATTTCACATGTATGCCTAATTACAAAAACTACTTCACTCACATAATTGAAACTCTTGCAGTTGATATTATATATTTACACGTTATCTTCATTTATCAGGTATCTAAGCTTGTTCGAAATTTCAGTAGCAGAGTGCTTCCCCTGTTAAAAATTAAGAAGATGAAATAAGTAGCCTACTTGATATAAGAAACAGATATGGACGACACTGTGTACAATGTTGCAGTGTGAACCTACTGGACATCGCACCTCAGCACGCCAGCGTCCTCTTAGGGTTGTCCAACACTATAGCCTCTCTGCCTGGAATCCTCAGTCCCATGGTGGCAGGCATGATAGTGCAGAACCACGTAGGTATACAGACAGACAGACAGACAGACAGACAGAAACATGTGGCTGTATTGTCATTACTTTATTTACAAACTTAGATTATATTGTATGTTACTTTTTATTTAAAACTGTCTAATTTCCCTATTAATTTAAATTGTAAGTTTACTTATTTTAATTGTATGAGTGTGTATTGCTCTTTTGGACGATAAATGGTGTCCTTTGAGCCTTGAGTGCAATAAAAAATAAGAATAAAATAAAATAGCTAAGATTGGCAAACGTCATAAGTCAAGGACTAGCAATCTTCGTCGATGAGAAATGGACGAGGAACTGAATAGTACAAGTAAAATAACATTTAGAATACCTAAAGGGCACTTGGTAGTTGTAGGAGTATATAGGCCTGAAGGAAGTAAAAGGGCAAAAATATTAGAATTGTATGAAAAGTTCAGGAAGAATTAAATGACAATACAAATCAACATATCATTACAGCAGGAGACTTAAACGCAAGGATCAGAAATCAACTCATACCAAAAATTGTAGGAATATTTGGAGAAAAACATAAATGAGAATGACAACAATTCTCAACGTTCAGCGAACTTAAAGTTACAAATACATTGCTGAAAACATGGAGATCATTAATTTATTATATTATTATATACAGAAAATCAGTGCCACAGATTACAGAGGAAGAGATTGACACCATTGCTTGGTTATATGAAAAATAGGACTATGGACAAGATGAGGAAAGATTAAATGAAAGAAGAAACAAAATAATCTACAAAACAAATTTACTACAGCAACAGAGTATCAAGAGGCTTTATTCAGAAAGATGAAATAATAGCTTGAAAGTTATATATGATATAGACAAAGAATGGACTAATACAGAAGAAGCAATAAAAGAGCAACAGATGAAGCAATTGGTAAAAGGAAGAAACAGCGAAGAAAAGAATGATTAAATTAAAAAGAAGCATATAGGCCTAAGAAGTAGGTATCTCCAAAATAGAACAGAAGGATCAAAACGGGATTATCAGGATGAAAGAAATCTTGCAAAATATATTGTTAGAAGAGAATATCAAGAATCATGGAGGGACTTTATAACAAGCTGTACAGTACATGGTAGGCAACAGTTTGCCTATAAAATAATTAAGACATTGCAAAAGAAAGAGGAGGATAAAGTTGGAATAAATAATATATCAGAAGAATGGTTGAGACATTATGAAGAGAATAAAGATGAAACAAAAGAACAACCTGTAACTGGTATGTGTATTGATTTAACTAACTACTGAGGAAGAATTGCAATGTTCTTTAAAATATGAAAAACATAAAATCATCTTGAACGGACGGGATTAACAGAGAATTGCTCAAATATGGCGGAAAGAAACTTAATGAAAGACTGTTGAATATGTTAAATAAATGTTACAAAAGAACAATTCCAAAGAGCTGGTATGATGCTCATCACAATATTTAAAAAGGGTATGTCATCACTATCGGGGTATAAGACTCTGGAATACAGATATAAGCTGTAGACCTAGACAAAAATTATAAATATACAAACTTTTAAGTAAATGCAGAACCATTACTATTAGAAAAACAAATGGGTTTCAGAAAAGGACGCTCCTGCATTGTAACATACTCGTATTTGCAATAAATCAAATAACTGAAAACAGAAGAGAATATAATCTCGAAACACATACAGCTTTTGTTGATTCAGTAAAGTAAGTAGGATTAGACTGTGGCAAATATTACAACAGAAGGTTATCCTAAGCACTGTACTGAAGAATATTTATCAAGAAAAAGATAAACATTGATTAGGAAATGGACGGGTGGCTGTCTCGAGATATGATTATAACAATGACTTAAGGTGAGGATGCAATTGTCTCAGTCTTTATTTAATATTTACAGGACGACATTCTCCGGAGACTAGAAGAAGAAATACCACGTGCAATTAAATTACATAACAATAATAGCCTACACATGATATTATGTTACTCTTTGCAGATGGCGTTATGTTACTTCATGATGATGATAAACTACACATAAGTGTATATAAATTATTCAAATATCATAATTTTAACATTTCAATTGAAGAATATGGCTTTTAGAGGAAAGAATATAAGATCAAAGACAGTTTTAAATAATGAAGTAGTGAAGCAGGTTGGAAATTTTAATTATCTGGATTGTAATGCAAGATAAAAATTACAATGAAAAAATAAAGAATAAACGAAATTAATTTGAACATATTTGCGGAATAATACCAAATATATTAACCAGAAAAATTCGAAGAGGAAACAAATCTAAAATTCTACAAAACAATGGCTGTTCCGGTTTTATTATATTTGGTCTGAAATATGGAATAGATTGCAATGACATACAAGCATCTTTGAACAGTAAAAGGATTTACTACACTCGACAAAATTAAAAACAAGAAGATTTAAATACATTTACGTTGAATTAAAAAACTATTATGCACAGGGAAATGTGGAAAAATCACCTCTTAAAAACGCATAATATCCGGATTCCACAAGATAAGATGAATATCTCAGAAGATAAACAGATATGTACGTAAGCATAGACAGAAATCTTACAAAGGAAATAGGAAATTCTGAACTGCAAAAAATAATATAAAATTACGAAAGATGCATAAACTGCAGTAAAATTAAGCGACCTAAAATTGAGGGAAATTGTCAGCCGAAAAATAAACGTCCTTGTCTACTCGGAAAAGGATTGGTGATGCATACAGAATTCGCAACATTTCGAAGGTTCTCTTTACCTTCGTCTTCAGGCTGGCAAAATGAGGTGCGGATGAAAAGTCGTTAAATCCATTTTACACTAAACTTGTTACAAATATTCACTCATTGCTTTCTTTGCTACTGCATGCCATTAGGTGAAATGTGTTATTTCTTCTCAACAGAAACTTTCAGAATGGCGGATCGTGTTCTACATTGCAAGCGGTTTCTACCTCTTCGGGGCCATATTCTACGGTATATTCGCTACGGGCGAGAGACAGACTTGGGCCGCACAGGAAAAACAAGCTCCAACACAAAATGGAGCTGAACACGGACATACCAATGAAGCCATGGAACAAGAAGGGGCATAGAAGAACAGAGAAGTATAGCAAGTTCTTTCGCCCATCAGTCTCGTACTTACAATGAAGCCCATTATTTGTGTTGCATCTGATAATGACTGGAGATTTTAATGCTACAATACAAAATGAACGATACTAAGAATAGTAGGAAGATAAGATGAAGAATGGTGAATAAGAGTCAAGGATGATTAAGAGATTCACAGAGTGAATACTAAATGCTGTCTTCGAAGACCAGGGAGTAATAGACCACATGAAATAAGATAGGAACCAATACTCTATCTTGCAGTGTTTTCCCAATGTCTAATGGGGCAAGTAATTATTTCTGTATGCACAGGTTTAAGCTCAGACTGTACCTCCTACATGTCCTTGTCGAACATCCCGCAATTCCAAATTTCTCTTTTGTCGCACACAGATTTACATCAATGCCGGACAACGGGTAGGTCGCGCAGCAGGCTATGTAAACATCACAATGCGAAAGATATATTAGTTGGAACTGGGACACTGCACAGAAAACTCACAGTACAGTACTTGAAAACAAGCCAGCTACAGTTATTTTCTTCGCAGTTCTTACACTGAAACCAAGACAGGTACATGTCGCACACATCACACTGTTGGTTTCTTGACATTCAACTCCAATTACTACGCTCTATGGATCAAAATAACTATGACACATGACTTTTGGGTACAGCCTCTAATATCTCCATAACTAGGCCTAATCATAATACCATGACGGTTCCTATCTCGAATTCTTCGCCACAATATCCTCCGTCACACTACAGTCTTCGAAGATGGCATCTAGTATTCCTGAGGGAGAATGGAGGTAATCATGTTTCTAGGATTTACAAAATGATGAACTTCATTACTACATGTCTCAACAATGGCAGTTTTACTTTTCAGAAACAAACTAAATAAAAAAATAACATTTAAGTGCATGCAGCCATGAAATCCATATCAGGTACCTTAATCTCTTTAATCGTTTCCATGCAATAACGCCCACGATGGCTCCTTTACTGTTAAACAGTGAAAATATTTAACTGCCATACACAGGCATAATATAACACTAATTAGTACTTGCAATATACATATTTTAAATTTCAAAATGAATTTTCCAAAAAGAAATACGCTTGAATATTCATGACAATATAAAGATATATATATATGAAGTTTCAAAAGATGCTTTAAATTACTGTGAAACCTACACAATGTTATCGAATTGTGGTGTTCTGCACCACAATTCCCTTTGCTAATGCCCCTAATGACAATGAGACATTTCCACAACCGCGCGAGAGATATCAACCGCCATTTTCTACAGTAGGTCCTGGTGACGATACATTTCCACAACCATGTGAGAGATACCAACCACCATTTAGCAATGCCATAATTGATGAAAATGAAGAAGCTGTTGAGAGAGAAAAAATAAATCGAATCATAAGAGAATACACAGCTGCTTAATGGGATGGTCGCCGACTTTCCATTTGTATCAAATAATGATAAGAATCTTAATATCCACTTTGATGAGGTAAGAGATCGGGTTATTAGATACATAACCACTGGCTTAAATGAACACCCAAACTTACTCATCCATCTCACCACACATTTTCAACATCATATTATAGACCCAGCAACTGGAGAAGTATTAACCACTGCTCCGTGGCATAGCAGATGTCCAATCTTAGCATTCGAAAGTCATCTATAAACAGACTTGGTACTATATATGAATTAGCAACAAATGAGATCCTAAGAGAGTTCGAAGAATGGGCAGCTAAAAACACAAAATATCGATTTGATAGGATTTTATACACTGTGTTGAGTAGAGATGTTCATCAACCAATAAGAGGCGGTACGTGGACAGAACTACCTCAGTGGATAAAAATAAACAATGCTACATTAATGTGAAAACTAATAAGTTCAAATGCGCAAATAAAGAAGACCAAGGATACTTTGAGTATGCACTAGATAGCATGCTAAACCCTGTAGCAAAAGACAAGGATAGACCACCTAAATATAATATCGAAAAATACAATGAATTGTGTATGGTATATCCTATTGCAGTAACAGCTAAAACCATTGAAATATACGAGACATTTTTAAACATATCTATTAATGTATGTGGAATCAATAATGAAAATGGTGAAGAACTTCATACGTTCCACAAAAGTAACAGCTTTGATTTGACAAACAAAAAGCATGTCAACATATTAGCTGTAGCAGCCAACTCAGATGGTATCGTCAGCGAAGCCTCCTCAAGCACAAGTGCTATACATCATTGTGTAAAAGGTATCCCCGTAACATGCGATGAAGGCACTTGGGGGGGCATGGAGGTAGAGCCCCATGCTTTCCATGATCTCGGCACTAGAATGAGGTGGTGTGGTCGGCACCACGCTCTGACTGCCTTTTACCCCTGGGAAAGACCCAGTACTCAATTTTAGAGGAGGCTGAGTGAACCTCGGGGCCATTCTGAAAGTTTGGCAACGAGAAAAAAATCCTGTCACCACCTGGGATCGAACCCCGGACCTTCCAGTCCGTAGCCAGCCGCTCTACCAACTGAGCTACCCGGCCGCCTTACATCACTGTGTAGGAATAAAAAATTATAGTGCACTCGTTAGTGGCAAAAGTCACCAACATACTGATACCTGTCCAAAAGATTAAATAACAAGGAAACTTATAATTAACATATTTTAAAGTGTAATGATGATGATAATAGGCAGGTCATAATACAGATGCCAACAAAAGAAAACAATATCCTAAAGTATAAGTCAATGGGAGCTGAACTATTTCATCCATACACAGTGTCTCTAGATATGGAAACAACACAAGTAAAACCAGTTGGAAAACTAAAAATGACTGAGGGTATTAGAGGTGGAATCAGTATGGTCAGCAACCCACATGCTGTTGCAAACAACTGCTACTTTTATGATGCAAAACAAGATAAGGTTGTTGAACTATCAAAAAAGAAAGCCGAAGAGATAAGTATATACAATTCCAAAAAACACGTAAGCTTTATCGTGTACTGTTGGTGACTCAGGAGAAGACGAGAGCGGACTGAGGAGGAAGGGATGTGAACAGATAACGTAAGACAACACGTCCAATATTTGTACTGCAGTAAGCGGAAACATTAGGTCTCCTTCTGTTCAACTTAGCTTTAATTTCCATACGCATTGTTACTCATGTTTCCTGCACAGTAATAACCCGGCTACTGGGATGCTTATCTGAGCGATGTTTATAATAATCAACAGCGATATTCAACAAGGTCACATTCTTTCCGCTCGTCTTCTCCTGAATAACGGACAGTACCTTGATGCCAACAATTTATATGGGTGGGCCATGTCTAGAAAACTGCCCGTTGAAGACCATAAATGGATAACACAGAAAGACATACACCTGTCAAAGAAAAGATTATGAATATTCATGATGAAAGCGACACAGGTTATTCATTAGTAGTTGATCTTACAATACCAGAACATCTACACGACACATTCAATGATTATACCCGCACCAGAACATTTTGCACCAAACTTCAATGACCTATCAGAGTTTCAAAAATGGTTGATTAATCAAAAGTTGGGATCTAAACCATCAGATAAAAACAAGAAGCTCATGTGTACTCTAAGGGTAAGGCCACACGAGCTACATTTGTAGCAGGTTTTCTGCTATAAATGTAGCTGCCGTAATTGTCGCAAAATGGGTGGCCACACGGGCACGACAATTACTGCTCAATTCTGTGTTAAATGTCGCTATGTGTGGCCACATGACATGCCACACGTAGCGACATTTGTAGCTAGTTCTTTTGCGTTTTGCAGCACTCAGCAATAGTGTAGTGGAAGCTTTCTTCCAAGATGGATTATGAAGCCAAAGTTGCTTTGTATGTGTTGTTAGTGTACATTATTATGGTCACACACAATTGTACGAAAATTTATAGCAGTGCCATAAAGTTAACTTTTATTCCTGTGTTGATTTTAGAACAGGCAATATTGTTCATCAGTAACAATCGGAAGTACGATGTGGGTGAAGGGTTTGCTGAAAGGCTGTATGAAGACCTAATTTCTCGTGGTTCTGTAGAAGGGTCATAGAGATTTACAATAGATTAGACATGCTCTTCCCTTGTCAATACATGAATTTCTAAAGCATCTCCAAGTAAAAAGAAGTTTTAACCATGACCCAAAACACAACACAATACAAACAGGCAATCTGTTTGTAACATATTTGAGAGATCTGTCTTGTAAAAGAATTGTGTTTTTTTTAACAAATGAAGTTGTTGTGAAGGGCTATTGTATAGATTTTATTATTGAAGGATATCTTTGGTCGAAAATGAAAGAAAGAAAAAATATGTACTCTCAAAGAACGATATTTTGAAAAGAGTATAAGTAAACACATCTATTACAAAAGTTCTCTTTTTCTTGGTTTTGCAGAATGCTTATTGGACATTGCGGCAATTTAAATTTGACCCTTATATCCCAAAATACAACTCAAAGTGGAAATGTCTTTATAAACAATACTGATTTGTGAGGTCTGTCCTGGAAAAGAATTGTACGTTTTTTTACCAAACAAAATTGCTGTGAAGGGTTTGCTGGAACACTTTTCTACACATTTTATTATTGAAGAATTCTTTAGGTCGAAATTGAAAGAAGAAAAATGTATGTACTTTTAAAGAAGAGAGTCAAAAAATAGGGCAACTTAGCCTGGACTATACATAAACGAAGCAATATTTATTGACACCCTATTGTTAGTAACAAAATATGTCATATATATTGGCATCGTATCATTATAAATCTATCATGTTAATAATTTCCCATCTAAAAGTCAATCTCCCTCTCTACTTCACTCCCTCATAAACACAAGTTGATTCTGTTGTTATGATTACATATACATACTGAGAATTTCAACCATTAAAAAAACGGAGTTTCCTTCAAATCTGAGAATGCCTTTTTCCCATTGTATATCTTATTCAATAGAAAACAGAGTTTACGTTCTCTTATACACGATAGAGCACGTTTATCAGATTATTAAATTTTGGGGGAGGGGGAAACTGAAAGATGAATCTCAAGGTATGTTACAGTCACATGTCTCATAAAGTGTTTGACAAACAAAAGATAAGATAAGCAGGATGGTACAAATTGCGATATCTTATAGCTAATTCATAACTGCACGCATCAATGTCATTTGTTTTATTTTTGAATACATTAGGCCTGAATAAAATGCCAAGGTGTTGCATGCCTGGCTGCAAATTCAATTATCAGAATGGAACTTAGTGACGATATTTACTTTTCCTTCTGGTGAAGTAACAAAAACCAGGAGTAAGATTAAGAAAATAGTATTTAAAATTATCTTACACATGTATCCACACGCATTTGTAAATTTACATTGCACTAAATTATTCTAATTCTCTACTGTAAAATGAATAACTTTGATTTGTTACTTCACTGTTTTTGAAGTCTTAATCTATGTGTCCTTTACATTACATTTGATTTTTGCTTTCTATCTCATTCCTAAAAAATTAAAGCATGGCCATTCATTTTACATGGTTGTTTGTACTTTTACTACAATTTTTTTGTTTTGTTTTGCATGATATTTATTCTTTATTTATTGTCAGTTAGTAGATAAAAATCTTTTGACTTGTACATTCTTTGACTCGCTGAGTCTTCTTTGGGAATTACTAAAGCGAAAATAAATATATAAATATAAATTTAAAGTTTAAAAATATGGATTTCATAGTAAGAAATTCCCAGTAATTAACAACAATGTTAATTCGTTTAAGGTGGAAAATTATTGGTCACGAATAGGCCTAACATGTCGGACGCTTGCCTCTAAGATTTATTTTATTATTACTATAATTATTCGTTGTTTCTAAAATTAATTTTCCCTAATAAAGGATTGTTATTACGTGCGGGTAGTCTACTGAGAGGGAATTTTTGTAGAATAACTTTACAGCATATTTAAATAACTTGAAAGTTTTTCGTTGATTAAAGAGACACACGAATAACACTTTATTAATGACTTTATCGCTGATCATTCTTGCTATTATTATTATTATTATTATTATTATTATTATTATTATTATTATTATTATTATTATTGTAAAATTAAAAAATGTATGTAAAAGAGGTTATACAGGTTTTCCTACGTGTAATTTAAAAATTACAAAATGCCAGATTGTGCCATGTTTGGATGCAACAATTATGCGAAGAAAACCAAAGGCAGATAAGTCAAATACTTCCAGGTTAGAAGAAATGATGACCTGGCTACATAAAATATGTAAACGAAATGACAAACATACTGACATACCGCACATCGCAGCGACATTTGTAGCTGCAAGTGTAGCCACCCATGTCGCTACGTGTCACCCAACAGCAGTAAATGTCGCAGAAGAAATGGACCCGGACCCATTCGAGTTGCGACACGACCTTAGGATACGCCAAACTTGCTACATTTACTGCTCCGTGTGGCCGCTTCCATTTAGTCTATAATTCCAGCTACATTTGTCGCAGAAAACTTGCTACAAATGTAGCTCGTGTGGCCATACCCTAAATGATAAAACTCATTACATAATCGACTACAGACTACTTAAAGAGTATATGAGTGAGGGGGTTGAACTAGTATAAAGTACACACAAAAAGAGTGGCTAAAACCATACATTGTAAACCATACGTTGTAACATTACAAAATCACCTGAGAGTTATTTAAAATTGGTAAACTCTAAAAACTTTCAGCATAGAACCATTATTAATGAAGACATGACTCTTGTTCATGGTAAAAATTTAACAGTAAAATTAAATAAGCCAATCTTTGGTGGGTTTGCTATACTCGAGCTATCAAAGTTGCTTATGTATAAGTTCTATTATACGTATCTCAGGAAAATGTATGGAGAAAAAGTAAAGCTGCTCCAGACAGATACTGACTCCTTTATTATACATGTAGAGTGCAATGACTCTTACCAGGATATTAAAGATAATAAAGAATATTTCGACACTTCAGATTATTCAGATAACGATCCAATAAATATCCCTAGGGTAAATAAAAAAGTGACGAGTTGAATTAGAGAGTTTGTTGGCTTACGCTCGAAAATGTATGCATTCAAAACTAACGCTATGGAGAAGAAAGTGTGCAAGGGTATAAAGAAAGCAAACGATGAGCACATTAAATATAATAACTATAAAGATTGCTTGCTCAATACAACACAGACAATAGAAGAGAATCTAGCAAGCTCAAGATGTTTACAGTGAGAGAACGAAAGACTGCGCTGAGTTGCTATGATGATAAAAAATATTTGCTAGATAAGTTTACACGACTTGTTATGGTCATTATAGTTTAGCCAAATAAATTTAAATTCCTATACAACACAATTCTTTAAATGTGTTTTCTCTTTCTTTATTTTTATAATAATGTTTAAGTCTACATAACATTTTTTCCTTTACGTTCATTGGTACACTCACATAACTTTCTTTTTTCTTGATCTAACCAATACCCATGTGCATTAAGAGATTTACTTTTATCAATTTTACGTATTTCTGTATAATCTCTATCAACTAGTTTCTTTTTATTTTCTACTGTTACTACCTTTATAGGTTCGATATTAAAATGTTCTATTCCTGTTACCCTCATGTGCTTATATAGTGGTATGTTTTCTTTCCTTTTTGAATCACTCAATCATTCTTTCATGTAATTGTCTTGTAGTACACCCTACATATACCTTATCATCTACAGTAGTGACTATCTGATATATTATTCCTGTAACACACATTTTATTTAAAAATTTTTATCATATAAATGAATACAGATCATAACCAACAAAACTATCATGACGCAATGCAAAAATTTCTCATGTCAGCTCCAGTAATGGATGCCCAAGCAGTGAAAGAATTGCTAAATACATCGCAAGAGTACATCAAGTTGACTGATCTTTAATTCAATGTCGAATATATTACTGATGGCAAAATTATAAACACAGTACACGGCAATAGAGCACAGCTTATGCTAAATAATAAATACAAATTACTATTGCCTGATCGCTATGCCAAGCTGTTAACTAATGAACATTATAAAAGCACAAGTTATCGATAATATCAAATTGTATATAGAGGCAAAAAGGATCTATATAATAACCAGACCAAACACGATCTCGTATTTGTCTAATTTTTTTTATATGTAAATGGATCATCACATCATATCTAAAATCCCAATCAGAGCATTAATTGATCTGTATAATAAGCTTATACCGGAACTAAAAACATGTGTTTCCAAAGAGTTTGAAAAGGATGATTGGAATATGTCTGTTGCTGAATATGCAAAACTATATGAAGATTTTATTAGAGAATTCAAAGATAAAATAAAGTGGAGTCGTTTATGCCTTAGTGAAAGATTTTCAGAAGATTTTATAAGAGAGTTTCACAATAAACTTGGTTGGGTGGAAATTTGTGAATGCGTACCATTATCTGAAGATTTTATTAGAGAATTTCAGGATAAAGTTCATTGGACTCTGACATCAGGGTGTCAGATATTGTCAGAAGTTTTTATAAGTGACTATCAAAATAAAGTAGATTGGGAGGAAATATCTGAATTTCAAAAACTATCACAAGATTTTATACGCGAGTTTCAAGATAAAGTAGATTGGTATTGGATAAGAAAGCAACAAAAATTATCACAAGATTTTACTGAAGAGTTCAAAGATAAATTAGATAATAACAAGTCCAGTGATGAGTCGAGTGAAGAAGAGTGACGCCTAGTAGTATCCATTTTTGGTAATTGGGGTCACTTTGGGCTAAACTGCTAAATACTGAACACTTTATGCTCATTTCTGGCACATATTGGCTCAATTTTACTTACTTAATTACTGGCTTTTAAGGAACCCGGAGGTTCATTGCCGCCCTCACATAAGCCCGCCATTGGTCCCTATCCTGAGCAAGATTAATCCATTCTCTATCATCATATCCCACCTCCCTCAAATCCATTTTAATATTATCCTCCCATCTACGTCTCGGCCTTCCTAAAGGTCTTTTTCCCTCCAGCCTCCCAACTAACATTCTATATGCATTTCTGGATTCGCCCATACGTGCTACATGCCCTGCCCATTTCAAACGTCTGGATTTAATGTTCCTAATTATGTCAGGTGAAGAATACAATGCATGCAGTTCTGTGTTGTGTAACTTTCTCCAATCTCCTGTAACTTCATCCCTCTTAGCCCCAAATATTTTCCTAAGCACCTTATTCTCAAACACCCTTAACCTATGTTCCTCTCTCAAAGTGAAAGTCCAAGTTTCACAACCATAAAGAACAACTGGTAATATAACTGTTTTATAAATTCTAACTTTCAGATTTTTTGACAGCAGACTGGATGATAAAAGCTTCACAACCGAATAATAACAGGCATTTCCCATATTTATTCTGTGTTTAATTTCCTTCCGAATAGAATTTATATTTGTTACTGTTGCTCCAAGATATTTCAACTTCTCCACCTCTTCAAAAGATAAATTTCCAATTTTTATATTTCCATTTCGTACAATATTCTAGTCACGAGACATAATCATATACTTTGTCTTTTCGGGATTTACTTCCAAACCTATCTCTTTACTTGCTTCCAGTAAAATTCCCGTGTTTTCCCTAATTGTTTGTGGATTTTTTCCTAACATATTCACGTCATCCGCATAGACAAGCAGCTGATGTAACCCGTTCAATTCCAAGCCCTCTCTGTTATCCTGGACTTTCCTAATGGCATAATCTAGAGCAAAGTTAAAAAGTAAAGGTGATAGTGCATCTCCTTGCTTTAGCCCACAGTGAATTGGAAATGCATCTGACAGAAACTGACCTATACGAACTCTGCTGTACATTTCACTGAGACACATTTTAATTAATCGAACTAGTTTCTTGGGAATACCAAATTCAGTAAGAATATTATATAAAACTTCTCTCTTAACCGAGTCATATGCCTTTTTGAAATCTATGAATAACTGATGCACTGTACCCTTATACTCCCATTTTTTCTCCATTATCTGTCGAATACAAAATATCTGGTCAATAGTTTATCTATTACGCCTAAAACCACACTGATGATCCCCAATAATTTCATCTACATATGGAGTTAATCTTCTCAAAAGAATATTGGACAAAATTTTGTACGACGTCAACAAAAGTGATATTCCTCGAAAGTTACTACAGTTAGTCTTGTCCCCCTTCTTAAAGATAGGTACGATTATGGACTCCTTCCATTGTTCTAATACAATTTCCTTTTCCCAAATAGCAAGTACAAGCTTATAAATTTCTTTAGATAATATGCTTCCACCCTCTTGTATTAATTCTGCTGGAATTTGATCGATACCTGGAGGAGACTTATAATTTTTCAGATTTTCTATCGCAATTTCGACTTCAGAAAGTGTGGGTTCGAGTATAAATGGCTCAGCAGTTTGTATTTGAATTTCGTCCCGATCATTTCTATTTGGCCTATATATATTTAGGAGTCGTCCAAAATAGTTTTTCCATCTGTTCAGGATTGAATGAGCGTCTGCAAGCAAGTCACCATTCTCATCCTTGACCACGTTTAACCTTGCCTGATATCCATTTTTGAATTCCTTTATGCCCTTATCCACATTCTAAAAACGTGTATTTTTATTTTTGGGTATATTGGAGTATATTGGGGGTACTTTGGGGTTTATTGGGGGTACTTTGAGTATATTAGGAGTACTCTGAAAATATGGTGTTAAATATTAATACATTTTTAGGCTATCTTTTATATATTCCGACATATTTTAGCCACTATAAAAAATCTGCACCAGTACACGCGCTTTGCTATACTACTACAAAAGTTATTCATTTTTGCCAAAACATTCCTGTGTAAGGAGTAGTTTCACTTATACAAACGTAATCAGAGTTTGTATATAATACAAATATATTACCTGTAACTACTGTATAGAGCAGCGGTCATCAGCACACTGCACCCTCGGGCTAGCGTCCCTTCCCTGCGGAGAAGAGAGTGCACTATGGTGCATCCGTGGCTGCTGGCGGGTATGCTCTCTCTTCTTCCTGCTGCACGACGGGGCATATCACGTTGCTCCGCTTTGCCTTTACCCACTTCAGCGAGTGCTGACAACCACTAGTACCTATAGTTTCATGAAAATCTGTTACGTTGGAGAAAAGTTATTAATTTTTCCTAAAGCATCCCCAAAATAAGGGGTAGTTTCCCTTACACAAACGTAATCAGAGTTTGTATACAAAACAAATATACTACTTGCAACTACTTTACAAAGTTTCATGAAATTCTCTCACATAGGAGAAAAGTTGTTTTGTTCAGCTGGATTTGCGTTTCGGATCTCTGTGCAATGGATCAACAGCAAGACATGGATACCGATGTCACAACAGAGAAGAAAAAAGTTTAATACGTAATCCAAACAATTACCTACGTGTAGACTAATCACTCGATTCATATCACTATTTGATAAGCACTTGGTTCAGCCACCACTTAATGCTTCTAACTTACGTCAAAACATCATACGCCATATTGGCTTGGCATCGTACCCAGTGTTGCCAACACCTAGTGGAAAAAAAAGGCTACAACCCTAGATCATATATAAAACAGATTGCTCAAGCTTATATTAAATTTAGACGCAACTGGAAAATAACGGACGCTATGCGTCGCTAGTGTCGAGAAATGAGCTTGCAATAACAAACACTAGATGGCAGAGTACCTGAACAGTACATAGAGTAATACGACCGTGGGATGACTTTTTTACGTCATGCCACCTCCAAATTTCTTTCTCATTGCAATGTGAGGTTATGTTACAATAAGACTTTGATGTGTCGCTAAATTGTAGTATACAGAAGCTTGTTTTACCCAAATTCATCAACACACACAGATGACATTTTGGTACATGGCTGATATAATGTTGTTTGCGTTCAATATATAATCTGTCATCATTTGATGTACGAAATCTAATTGTTTTTAATTTTCAGTATACAATACCTCCCTAGCAACAATTATCACAAAATACTAAAAAGAGCAGATTTGTCTGCGTTTGTTGAATGCACATCATGATGCTCACGAAAAGGCACTAATTTATTTTGTGTGAACAAGATTACAAATTTTGAATATGAAGGAAAAGCAGGTATCCCTCTTCTGAAATTTATCCGAAAGGGGAAGAATTACAACTCCCTCCCCCAAACATGTTTCCTCTTTTCTAGGCCTATATGTTTTCATTTTACAGGTGTATTATATGATGCGATATGGAAGCAGATAAATAATAACTGTACGTTTCTGGTCCACATTAAATTCAACGTGTTCATAACGTAGACCTGATATATTGCTTCATGTAGGCTACACAGCTGGCAGTGTTCTTTTTACGAATAAGCGGTCGTACTAATCATTTTCTTTTCATCTGAACTATTGCTAGAATATGCATTTGTGTTTTTATTTGCTCTGTATGTTGTTAAATAACTACTGAACATCGTCTTTGGTTAACAAATTGTTCTAGTACCGGTATTCGTTTTATATCAGTCTTACGGTATTGAATTATGTCCATAACGTGGGCGAGATATTATCAGGCTGGAAAATTCGCTCTGAATGCATTTTTTTACACAATTTTCTAATTTTCAGCAGATTTACGATACCCTGTGCGGTTTCTCTGCCAATGCAGAGTTAATTGCAATTACGGTAATTCTGTTATTTTCCTGACACTTTTATATCCGTTCTCAAACGTACTGATTTAGATTCTTTACCCTACTGTAGGTATTTTGCTCTCTATAAATCATCGTTAGTCAAATGAAATAGCCTATAATAGTTGTTTGCAACGAATTAGTAGACAACCTCAATCCCTCCTGACCGCCTCCCTTACGAATTTCTTTCTCACTTTAATCAAATTTACTTTATACTGGTCCTTAAATTACTGAAACTAGTGCTGAGGTAGTTACGGTGATTTCTGAAGTGAAAATCGTTCAATTTATAAGGGTGAAATCAAAAATAACTTTTGTAGCCTTTCCTTGTCCTTAATTGGAAATTTGAGTAACTTCATATGACGACAATATTTCTTCCTTCTTCTACAGTTAACATAATCGCAGATGGGCATTTCTAAATGAAGTTTGTTACACAGAAACCTTAGAGACAATATTGACACTTGAAGTTCTTTATATAGTTCATCTATAAGAGTTAAATTAGCGCTGAGGTAGTTTCCTTCATACTCAGCTTATTCACCTTACATACATGAGTCTGTAACAGGTTAGGTTTGGTCAGTGCTGTCATGGTAATTTTTTTCTTGGCCATACACCCCACCCCTTGTTTTCTCCCTTGAAATATATTTTACTCTCCTCTCTCTATTTCTCCAATTGTCATTTAATTATTTTTTTTTAATATTAAAGAAGAAGTAAAGAAATTGTTTTGCTTTACAATTTAATTGTACAAGTTTGATTTAAAGAATACACCATGTAGCACCACCATAGATGCACACTTGTCTCGATGAATCTTGGAGTGTATATTTGCAGCACTTCTTGTTTTTCAACCATTATTTTATATAATTCTGGATTCCAGTGCTGAAGAGGTGGATAATTTTTGTTTATGAACATCAAACAAAATAGGCGGTAGGTACAGTAGGAACAGGAAGAGATGATCTAAGATCTGTATAGATCTCCACGTACAAAACTTAGGCACCCATATGCCGCATGGCTCCTTACAGACAAAATTTTCATTTCCCCATACGATTAATTAAAAAAAAATTGTAGGTTCCATACAATATATGGCCTCGTGTGGCCTCCATGACAGCACTGGGGTCAGTTAGTTTAGGCACTTTTACACCTTGCATATACAATCAAATGCATCTCCACAAAAAAATTCCTTATAAATTGAACGGTTTTCACTTCAGAAATCACAGGAACCGCTTCACCCAGGTAAGTAGTTAGCAGTTAATCATTTCAAAGCTCTTGTTATATTATGAAATAGCATCACACATGCTGCCAAAATAAATGTTCCCAGTGTTAAAATTACAGAGTGTAAATTTCGCTTAGGACAGTTTTTGCTCTGGAAAATTAAAGGAAACAAACAGTATATCAAACCAGCATCTGAGACACAAAGCACCTGAAATTCGAAAGTGGTTAAAAATTTTTATATTTCGTTCTTTCTTATTTACCAGCAACAGAAGTACCGATATCAGATTTTTTGCAGAGCTAATATCAGAGGCCCCTCCTATTAGAGAATGTTTTGAATATTATTATATTCTGGAAAACTACATTGGCACATCAACCTCCCCTCCCCCCGCCTGAATTCTGGGCTGAAGCACGAAAATTTCGAAATGTACAAACTACAGATGCGGCAGAATATTACCACAATGGTCTTCAGCAAGAATTTTGTAAGACATATCCAAATATCTTCATGGTCATTATATGTATTAAAATAAAATATATACTACATGTGAAGTACCTACTAAAAATGAGAGAAATAGAAATGGGAAGGACAATAAAAAAGTGGAATGGACAAACACTAAGAAACTATTCATCTTGAATCAGTATGAACAATAAGACACTTTTTTTTGGTGTTAGTGGTATAGAATATGAAATTAAGTTGCATCAATAAGTTTTTCGAGTTTAGCATTACTTTAAGTATTTATTGTCCCCCTGTTGGAAAGATGGAATTACTTTGTTTGAAACTTGATGAAATTTTATTGTACCTTAACTCAATTTATTAAGGTACAATAAAATTCAAAATAATAACTGCAGACCATTTTAAAATAAATCTGTTGGATGTAAATTATTTCTTAATTTATTAGGACCATAAAGGTATTGTTACAAGCGATAGATTGAATCATTTTTATCTTAATAATTTAATGTAGGATGATTATTTCGGGAATTGTTATGCTCTAAATTGTGAGGATATTTTAATACTTTTTTAAAATATAAATTTGGAATATGTTTCCAGTTAGTAAAGAGTAATTCAGAGAGACAGAGGTCTCAAGCATATTTATTGACACATGCCAGAATTATTAAATATGAAAAAAAGAGTTCTTGCACTAACATACTGTTTATAAAGTAACCAAATCTTAAGAAATACAGTATATGTACTGGTATTCTATATAAAGGCATAGGAGTGAATATAAATCTGTTTTAAGGAATTCCTATTTAATATTCCTGCTATAGGAACATGACAAAATAAATACAACGCAGCATGGAAGCTAATTCAACTCTTATCGAGTATTGTTGATGAGATGTGTTATGAAGGTAGACCGAATCATTCAATATAAATGTATAAATAGGACGAATAATAATAGATTAATTTCAGTGTATGTAGTATCAAAACTGAAAGCGGTAACTAGTCTATGAATGATGTCTTAACAAGTATAAATAAAATGGACTCTTGACAAGAGACACACATTTGGCTTCAGTAATAACTAGGACTTCAAGGAATTTATGGTAGCTCACCTGTCAGGCAAAACTCTGAATAGTCAGCATTGTCGAACTATTGAAGCGCGATTAAAAAGTATTTTTTTCCCCACCCATTACATATGATTGCTTTTTTCAAGTCCCGGTAATAACATTATTAAATTAATTATCCCACATATTTGGGTGGTGCCTTTCTTTGTTTCTGACATAATTTATGAGAGTTTCTCTTTTACACTTCAATAGAGAAATACTATTTTCAGTGGACAATGAACGTGTAACTCTAATGGAACTCTAAGAACCACAGCATTAATGTTTTCTTCTTTTCTTTCATGCCCTTTAGTTTTTGTTGCAGATAATATCATGCTATTGGATAATTATACATGCACCTTTCTAATACAATTGGCATATATTTCACTGGTCTCAGAAGTAAAATTAAATGTATAATAGCTTCTCGGTGCAAAATATTTACTGAAAATTATTGTAGGATTTGAATAGAAATGTCACTTCTCAGGCAAGGTTATTCGTGGATGACTGTATAATATACAGAAAAAATTAGTGATAAATCTTATATCACCGCCTTGCAAAACTAGCTTGACGTTATTGAAAACTGGACTACAACAAATAAAATTGAAATCAATGTGAGCAAAAGTAAATCAATATGTATCCTTCTGTAAAACACAAAATTAAATTCGTCTCATATACCAATTAAATGGATCACCAGTGTCACAAGTAAACACTTAGGTATTGTATATATTTTAGTAACAAACTGGTTGAAATAAGTCATTAATATTACAAGGATAGCCTGGAAAACACTACATTTCTTTATGCGTATTCTTAAGAAAGCTAACCGAAAGTCAAAAGAATTAATGTACATAACCCATGTTCGGTCCACTGCTGTGGAGTAATGGTAGGCACAACTGACCGTGAAATGAGTGGGCCCGGGTTCAAATCCTGATTGGGGCAAGTTACTTGGTTGAGGTTTTTTCCGAGGTTTTCCCCAATTGTAAGGCGAATGTCATGTAATCTATGGCGAATCCTCAACCTCATCTCGCCAAATATCATTTCACTATCATCAATTCCATCGAGGCTAAATAACCTAGTAGTTGATACAACATCGTTAAATAAACAATTTAAAAAAAGACGTCAGATAAGCAGAGGAAGTAACAAAAGCTTGTAGTGGCGAAGAATTTAAAGCGTCTGTGTTGTTAAAAAAAGGGAAGTACTACAAATGGCAGAAAAAGTGGATAGCCTATATTGATGTATTTGTTACGTGACATTACACAGGAGATATCACCACATATAGTTGTAAACAACCGTGGATATTTTAAATCTGAAAGTGTACTTTAGTGTAATTTTTTTTTATTGGGTTATTTTACGACGCTGTATCAACATCTAAATTATTTAGCGTCTGAATGATATGAAGGTGATAATGCCGGTGAAATGAGTCCGAGGTCCAGCACCGAAAGTTACCCAGCATTTGCTCGTATTGGGTTGAGGGAAAACCCCGGAAAAAACCTCAAGCAGGTAACTTGCCCCGACCGGGATTCGAACCCGGGCCACCTGGTTTCGCAGTCAGACGCGCTGACCGTTACTCCACAGGTGTGGACACTTTAGTGTAATCAAGTGTTGCTTTGTATAATAAGAACTGTAGGCACAGTGCATACGGTAAATCTCTATATGCATTTGAAAAGATTAGTAATCAACTTGACAGAAATGTTCGTGTGTCACAATATAATTTGTAATATTTTATTTGTTAATGGCACTGTTATTTTTATTAAAGTATGCGATTTAGCAGTTACATGTACTTCACAAATGTCTTAATTGTTTCAAAAACAACTAAATGCATTTATGACATTTGGCACAATAATATGAACATTTTCCATTTTGGCAATAAATTACGTGGCAAGAAAATGTTCATGTGTCACACCATATAATATTTAATATTTTTTACATTATTAATTATTCCTTTTCATTATGATTTTCTGTTTATATTTTGGAATGCTTACGTTAAAAAACAGTGATGTGTCTTTCATGAACTCCTAAGTATTTGATTAAGTATCCTGTGAAGATCATAGTTACTTCGAAAATGTTACGTGTATGACTATGGAATGACCCATCAGTATTGTTAGTATTGTTACAAATTACAAAACCTGAAACTGTTAGAATGGGATCAGGAGTAGTGACAAAAAATGTAATGTTGTAGGCCTACATCAACATGACTATTTTAATCCAGTTTCTAATAGTTTTTAAGGTTTGAAGGCCTTTTGAGGTAAACAGTATTGAACATGTGAGGGAAGGGCTATTTCTTGGTAATGGATTAGGCCTGTATATTTTATAATACTATTAACTATATATTGTTAAAGTACCTAGTAAATGTCGTAATATGTATATTATATAATACTGTAAACGAGACAATATCACAGGCTGCAAACTAGATTATTCTTGTTTTTGTATAATTATACGAACATGTCTGAAATAAACAAGACTACCATTGGTTAGGTTAGGATAGGATTACTTATATATTGTAATCAGGCTATATGCACAAATTTTCCAATATACTGCTACCATAACTAAATAGGTAATGTTATCATTAATTTTCATAAGTTTTTGTGGTGCAAATTAAAATAATTCAAAGTAAAGTATAACAAAACTCCGACATTATAATTATGAACGTCAAATTCTCTTATTTTATTTATTTTTCAGTGTTTAGTCCCTTATTTCCCATTGTTCTTTGGATTTATCATTAGTGAAATATCAATTAACGAATAAATTATGTTATACACTCAGTTGATAATATAAATAATATTCACGACAAATATATAAAAACAGAAGAGATAACGAATCATAATTTAGCCCACCGATAACTTTATAACATGGTCTAAAAATTCTAGCTAGATTGGCTTTGCGCGAGACTCTGCATTGTATTCTATTCAATACAAAGGCGTACTTTATCTTATCTCTCCGCTTCGCCCACGTGACAACTATAATTAGAACTCCCTCGTTCCGAACTTGCCTAGGTCATATAGGCCAATAATATTTATCCATGGTCATCAATTGTCGACAGTAGAATATCTCGTAAGCAAGAAATAATCGATTTAGACCGACCAGACCGGTTCAGAGTTCGTGTCTCGTGATGGTGTTGGTCATTGTGCCATCTGTTGACAATTATTGAACTACATCAAGCCGGCCTCGACTGCAAACCCTAAAGCCTATATAAAAGAGCTATCTGTTAGTATATATGATCTAGGATATGATCTAGGACTGTGGTCACAGTCGTATGTGAATATCGGGTTTGTTTATAACGTCTTTGGTTTGTTTGGACAACGTTAAAGACAGACAATATTACTACAAACATGGAAATACTTAAATTAGAAATACAGAGAAAGAGAAAAGAACTAGAAGAAAAAAAATTGCTGGTAAGTTTGGATCGTAAGACTGTATTGGATGTTCTGATTCCAGTCATTTTATGAATAGCTGCTAAATTTCATCTCGAGGAATGATTTGAAGAATTATTTATTTTAAGCAACTAAGTATATAAGAAATTTCGAATAATTATACATAAATACAGGTACTGAAAGGCTAACCTCAAAATACTGCCATTTGGGGGAACTTTGTACCAATTCTATCACATTTTTATACTTACGTAAAGTGGTGTCTATTGAAATTGATGTTTAAAAGTATATTAAATTCAGTTCTCCTGAAAATGTAGCTTTGAGACACAGCCTTAGAATCCTGACTTGCAGTTGTCACATATGGGCACATTATATGTACATCAGTCACCATTGCTGTCAGTCACATGAATGGCAACTTCTCGGAGCTGATTTTCAAACTCCAATCACAGTCAGAACCACAGACAAACCTGTCATAGCATTAAAATCACAGCTCTTCAAACCACCCCCCCCCCCCACCAGAAAAGAAACTCTCCCTCAGAATTAATTAATTTGCTCTACATGATTATTTGACATCCACTTTAGTATTTTTTTTTTAATGTAAATGATTGTGGAATTTCGGAATTGCTGTAGGAAAGCTTAAATAGAAATTATGCAATGTTTAGCTGACTTTCTTTACAGCAACCGGCTAAGAAATATTTCAAAAGATCTGAATTAACTGAGAAGGAAGAAGAAGAATACTTAAAGAAGTATGGCCCAAAAAGTGACGAGATGCCATCAGACAATGGAAGAACAGCGGCTGGTAGTGTATTCTTATTCATTATAGAACAGAGAAATTTAACATTAAAATTTCAGTGTGAACACTGCTCATTAGTAGAATGCATTTGAGTCTGAAAACAGTACAACGTGGTCTGTTCCGAGCCCTGGCATACTGGTAAACCATCATGTCACAAACATGTTCACGCCTGGGTAGGCCTATTTCTGACAAAGTAAATATTACTCAACACCTTGGAAACGGTGCAAATATGAAGGATATTGCTGGAGAGTTTAAGGTGATATTTATTTATTTCCTCTTTTACTTGTTTATTGTATCTTATAGATAGATATATTTTAGGAGATAAAATTAATTTGTATTAACGTTGTATCAGATGCACTTTTTATAATGAAATTAACAACTCTTAAATATCCATTCCCATATAATCGATTTTAACTGTCCATAATATGGTATTAGTAGACTTTCATGCTCTACCTAAACATGATGCTTGCCGAATCCAGGGGACTTGCTCCGCGTGTTATATCTAACTAGGTAAACATTGGCTTTCTCCTATACACCATGTCCTGCTTAGAGGATCGAGAAATAAGTGCTAATTTAAAGACAGTATAAATAATGGTTTTATAACATAACTTTTGTAAAACTTGATGTAAAAACTCTCCGAGTTTCGGAGAATGGTCAGTGCAACTCGATGTGTGCGCCTCAAGCTACCCTGAAGACATCCAAAAGGTACTCAACCTTCTGCCAGGTATTCCATAACATTTGTGGGGTGGTTAGCGCAGCTGCATTTATAATGCATTGTCACAGTTTTTCCAAAATGCCAACTGTACCACGTAGGTACACAACACTTGTCACAAAGCCCCAGAGGAAGGTCAATGGGCATCAAGTCGGTTGACCTAGGTGGCCAGGCAAGGGTTCACCTTTTCCGATCAACCTATTGGGAAAGTTTGCATTCAAGAAGCCACGCACTGCTCCATAGTAATGGGGTGGAGCCCCATGTTGCTGAAAAACCGATTCTGGGAGGAGTTGATCAACAACAGAAGTCCTGCAACATGTCCAGATACACATTCCCTGTGACTGTCGCCTCGATGAAGGAGAATGGTCCAATGACGGAATGTTCTGCTGAATGGCGCCAGGCTTGTTTCCATGATAAACGTTAGTGCGCATGCGCATGAACATGCAACTGTTTTTAAATCATTGGTGCATAAACTTGGACAGTTTCTGCATCTTGTGAGATGTAAATCAAAACAATATCTTCGCCTGATTTTAAATGGTGAGCATTTATTTCTCGATCCCTCCAAGTGGGACACGGTGTATTGATGGAGCAGTGCATAAAATATTACTTAAATATGAATACCATACCCATAATTTCGTTATATTCAGTTGTAATATCTGTATTGTTGTTTAATATTAATTCTGAGTCACGAATGTGCAACTGCTAGAGTAAGTATCTCTAGAAAATGCTTTTCATTCATTTGATATCCGTATGATTATTGAGTGAGTGTAATAATGACACAAGCATTTTTTATTATACAAAATTAAACAGAAGTTACAATTTGTTAAAAATTGGATGCCTGTAAAAAATTACGTTTCAAAGATTTATAAGGATATTCATGAATATGTTATATTAGAACATAGTATAATATCAATAAATATACCGTAACATAATAATAATAATAATAATAATAATAATAATGATAATAATAATAATAATAATACAGTGAAACCTGTTCAAGTCGGAACCTGAATAATCCGGAATCCTGTCTATTTCGGAACAATTTATTGGTCCCAGCGAAATTTGTATGTATTATGTGTAATTTTTCCTGAATAAAACGGAAACTGTCCAACACGGAAATGGAAACTGTCTGCTACTGTTAAAACGGAAACAATATTTTGGACACACTATATTTTGAAACAGCGAGTAATTTCAAGGAATATACGAAATATGTAGGTCACCAAGATAAAAACAAGTTTTCTTTGCAAAATTTTAGAGGATATGAGGGTGTGTTGGCCTGTCGGTCATAAATTTTATTACCCTGTTGACTATGCAGACGAGTCCCTTCAAAGATTTTCAATGCTTCACACCCGTATACTGTCGTATATAGCTAAATAGAGCGCAAGTGTAGTGATTTCCAGGTAAAAAAAAAGTTGCATAAAATGTGGCACTAACATTAAGTGATGAAGTAAAAGTTATCGAGTTAAAGGAAAATTAGAAACAAAATGTGCGTGAAATAATATGAAGTTCAGTTGTGGAAAACTCAGGTGTGACACTTTAAAAATTAAAGATCATAATGAGTGAGTGGCTTGCGGCCGATATTGGTGACACAAAAGGAACCAGAAAGCAACTGTTTATGTGGAAATAAATAAAGTGTTGTGGGAATGAGTTCTTCATGACCTTTCAAAGAACAAGCCAATTTCTGGATCTGTTCTGCAAAGCAAGCTATTGAACTGGGAAAGAAATTAAATAAACCAGAATTCAAGGCTTCTAATAGATGGCTCTTAGTCCAATTAATCAATAATGTGCAGTGATATGCAGTACAGTATTAGAGTATAGTGTTAGATATTAAATAGAATGAGATTAGTGAACTGTAGTAATGTTTAATGACTAATGAGTGAGTTACGATAATATTTATACAGAAAATGAGATTTCAATCAAGATGATTCACCAACGTAATGAGCGACAGAAAGCTGATTTAATGTGATGAGTGTTAAATGGAATATTTTGTACTTCTTGCAATTTGCGGCATGCCATTTTGTTTTTCATGTATATGAATGACAAAATATTCTATTTTAATGTCACACCTGAATAATACGGAAACCTGTCCACAACGGAAAAAAAAATTAGGACCATGTCACTTCCGTCTTGAACAGGTTTCACTGTAATAATAACAATAATAATATACAAAATTTAAAATACCGATAATGTAAATTGTAAACCAGTTTTAATAATACTCTCCTCTCCCTTTCGTATGCCACTCTGTGTATTCTATTCAGTTGCATATTCACAGTAACAAAATTTATTAATAAGGCAGTAGGAAACTTATTGCAAAGACAACTTGTAGTTTCTGCAGTAGCCATGTCACTAGGTGGAGAAGCTGCTGATGACAGCTCTGACCACGCAACACTCCCAAGGCGTGATGTCATCAGAAGGCTTCGAGAGAGGGGAGAGCCCATCATGCTCTTCGGAGAAACTGAGGTGGATGCATTCAGGAGATTGAGGCGCAGTGAAATCCTCGAACCAGAAGTCAATAAGGTAATGGGAACATGTGCATTGTGGAGAAGATCAGGATCATCACAAAGAGTTTGGAGTAGGTCCGTGGCCTATTTTTCTAGGTCTCATCCTAAAATTTGTCTTAGTGCCTGAGGGAAACTCTTGGACATGACAGTCTGCAGAATATCTTTGTCCTTTAACCTCACCTCGTGAGATTTCTTGCCAGCCTGCCAGAGTTGAGTCCATTGCATGTGTGCTGTACAGTTGCTCCTATGGTTTGTTATGTACCATAGCTACAACAAATCAATGCTCTTGTGCGCTCCCAAGGTATGATACATGATGGAAAAGCAGCTATGTTGCCAATTTTCTTATAAACCTTAGCTCTGTAACAAGTCCCTGTGATGGTTGTGTGTCTGAAGACTTAACTCGAGTCCAGATCAGAAAATGTTTCCTTCAACATATTTATTAGTTTTAATATTCAGTTCGGTTTTTAAAATATGTTTCAAACTGATAATGCTGCAGGGTTTACGCAATGATTTCCAAGAAGCTATGGAGAAAGTGGATCAAGCATTTCTGGACGAGATTCTAGCCTCACAGGTCCAAGACGCAGAAGGAAGGTCCACCAATGATGTTAAAGTTCAGGATGATGGGATCACATATGATGAAATTCAGAAAATGGCGTCTAACTTGGGAAAAGGGGACAGAGATCTGGATATGAATGTCATCACTCTCTTCATACAGGTAATGTATGGGTGTCGACTGCAAGCAGCAGAAGGCTAGTTTTATCAAAATCGAACTTTCTACTGTACACTGATTTTATGACAGCAGCTGTAAAAGTCACACATGGGTTTTGTCTTGCGTACAAATCTCGACGTACACAATAACTGTGTGTGCGCACGCCCCCCCCCCCCCCTTCCCGACAGTTATTTTCCAATACATTTTTGCAATGGATACAAAATTTCTTTCATAATTTCCCAAAAATAAGAAGCACTAAAAACGTATAGGATAATATGAGGTAATTAAAAAATATTTCTGTAGCTCTATTTAATTTGGAATTTCGATCTTCCAAAACATATCTGTTAATCCTCCGTTATGACGAGGTCATTGCCATAAATATTCTTAATGGATACAGATATATAGTGCAGAAAAGCTTGATCCTCATAAAACACAATGGAAAAAACCAAATCCGAACTATGGATTTAGATTAGAATAAGTGTCAAGCAATCAATCTTCTTAACGTATCCAGCTGTTTGCTGACAACACAAAGTCCACTATAGTCTATTCAGGACAAGAGCCAGAACAGGTCACATTGTCACTCAATTGTACCTACACCGATTTCACATTTCTGATAATCCTACTTGTCTGTGGTGTAATAATCATGATGAAGATCTGGAACACATTCTTCTATACTGTCCATCCATAAACCACAAAAGAAGTAAATTAAAATCATCAGTACCAGTTGCAGAAGACACAGCCCTGCAGTATATATTGACTACACCCCAACTCTGGCTACTAGCAACAGGCATCTATGATGAACACCGATCAAAATACCCCTCATTCCTCGTGCAAAACAACAACTGAATAGACTACAGTGGACTATAGTGGACTTTATGTTGTCAGCAAACAGCTGGATACATTAAGAAGATTGATTGTATGTTAGAATTTTTCAAATAATAGATTTATTTATTTACATTCTTTATTCCAGATAACGTTTCTTTCACCTAACAAATACTGTTTGAATATACAGGCTCCTACGAAAGACCTTTCCGGTTTCGAACACATGTAATTTACATTTACATTCTATGAAAATAGTACCAATGGAAAGAGAAACTCAAAAAGTTTAGTTCCTTACCTTAAAGATGTTCACTGTGTCCCCCCTTGGTAACACGGCACACATCAAGCCGATAGTCAAGTTCCACATAGGTATGCAGATTTTCCGATCCGCAAATTTGTTTATTGTGCTATTGTGAGGCGTGTTACCCACTAGGAAAACAATGTTGCGACAACTAAACTTTTTGAGTTTCTCTATCCATTGGTGCTATTTTCATGCACCTCAGATTCATAGAACTTAAATTACATGTTTTCGAAACCGGAAAGGTCTTTTGTAGGAGCCCTCCACAGTGTGGGCAGGAAGTCTCCCTATTGAAAATATTTAATACATTTTGTATATATTAATGTATTGTCATGAAACTTACAGGATGTTTTCTTTACAGTGGGCAGGAAGTCTCCCTATTGAAAATATTTAATACATTTTGTATATATTAATATATTGTCATGAAACTTACAGGATGTTTTCTTTACAGCGGGCAGGAAGTCTCCCTATTGAAAATATTTAATACATTTTGTATATATTAATGTATTGTCATGAAACTTACAGGATGTTTTCTTTACAGTGGGCAGGAAGTCTCCCTATTGAAAATATTTAATACATTTTGTATATATTAATGTATTGTCATGAAACTTACAGGATGTTTTCTTTACAGTGGGCAGGAAGTCTCCCATTTGGAAATATTTAATACATTTTGTATATAAGTTATTAATGTATTGTCATGAAACTTACAGGATTTTTTCTTTACAGTGGGCAGGAAGTAACTCCCTATTGAAAATATTTAATACATTTCGTATATATTAATGTATTGTCATGAAACTTACAGGATGTTTTCTTTACAGTGGGCAGGAAGTAACTCCCTATTGAAAATATTTAATACATTTCATATATATTAATGTATTGTCATGAAACTTACAGGATGTTTTCTTTACAGTGGGCAGGAAGTCTCCCATTTGGAAATATTTAATACATTTTGTATATATTAATGTATTGTCATGAAACTTACAGGATGTTTTCTTTACAGTGGGCAGGAAGTCTCCCATTTGGAAATATTTAATACATTTTGTATATATTAATGTATTGTCATGAAACTTGCAGGATGTTTTTTCTTTACAGTGGGCAGGAAGTCTCCCATTTGGAAATATTTAATACATTTTGTATATATTAATGTATTGTCATGAAACTTGCAGGATGTTTTCTTTACAGTGGTAGAAAGTGATCCATAATGACACATCGCACAAAGCTCACTTATTATGAGGTCTGGCTTTCCACTGTACAGGTGCAGAGATGATAGCGGACAGTGCATTGGCCTCGCACTACAGTGAATCTCAAGACCATCAAGAATTGCCATTACAAAATCATGAATACAGGATCTGTGATGGATATTCGCAGAAATGGTCGTCCTTCGGATCCAGGTCAGAAGAAAATGTGCAATGGGTATGAAATATGTTCACCAGAATCCACAAAATGTCAAAACAACAGACCCCTCATGAAAGTGACCTTACCTGCTACACTATCCAAAATGTTTTAAAGAAGGATTTGAAATATTCGTCCATGGAAGCTGTATTAATGTCAAGAACCATTGGTGCAAGACTGTGACCGTCTGGTGAAGCTTCTTGGACTTCTGGTGAACATAATCCCGTACCAATTGCACATTTTCCTCTGACCTGGAGTTCTTATGGGTCACTTTCTATCGCTGTAAAGAAAACATCCTATAAGTTTCGTGACAATACATTACAACATGTATTAACGATTCCCAGTAGGGACTTACTTTCTGATACAGTGCTTTTTTTCTGATGGAACAGTGTCCTGGCACTTTTTTTTTTCCATCATGGAACCGAAAAATGTGTGAATAACTATGTTTCTAACATTCATTTATTTATGATGGATTGACTGATCTAATGTTAAAATGTATTTTGTCTGGCAACTAGAAATTCATTGGTTTGACTAACGGTTTACGATTCATGAGACTTAACCACAAGAAATGATTAGTACGAATTTCTAAAACTAAATATCACTTTGAAATGTATTTTGTTTATTAATTATTGCTGCATTAGTTATTAATATTATTAAGTACATTCAAATTTTAAAAAGAATTGGCTAGTAACTTTCGTTTCATGGATGTTGGCAGCTTCTTCAAAGGTAAACGATGCTGTCACCATAAGTTAGAAAGTAAGTGCCAATTGCAGTATTTGTTGTTCTCCAAATTCGAAACAAAGTTTGCAAATGAAAATTCAATCTGACAACTAGGAAATCAATATAATTTACTAGCATACGTAATAATAGGGGGGAGAAATGGTTTGGTTTAACCCCCCCCCCCTTAAGTTGAAGTAAGGATATATATATATATATATGAAGAGTACAGGAGAGAAACAATCAAAGTACAGTTCTCATAAGGGTGATATCAACTAATTCAGTGTATTACTGTAAACTTTAGTGGTTTCTTTTAATCAAAACTGATAAAGGAGAATCATCACCACGGATAATCATTCTTTCCTACTTGCTCATTATCAACAGCAATAGATTTCTCAGTAATATACTGAATTAGAAGATATCACCCTTAAGAGAATTGTGACTATGTAAGATATCGGTTTCTCTTTAATAGAAGTTTGTTTGCCAAGTTCTGCTCTGAAGTATCTTGAAACATTGTACAGAGTGATTTTCACTATCTAGTGCTATTTTCATAAATAGCTCATTTTATTTAGTTCCTATTACTTTTTTTGCACGATAGTGTGTTTTTTCGTCATTGCAGCAAACTGCCACCACTATTGGAAGTTGATTTCACTGTATTCAGAGTTTCGAACCTAGATAAGTATGTTGAAATATTACGAATAACTTCTCTAGGGTTGTAATTAAAATTACTACTGCCATCTATTGACACCTATGACAAATTTCTTTCTGAGAATTAGTCAGCTGTTCATAGTCTAACGTACATAGGTACTATATATTAAGATTTTTACATATATTACAGTATTTTCAAAATATACTATCGTACAAAAAATATTGTACAATACACGTTTGTGAAGTGCATTACAAAATCTCGGAAACTGAAAAACTCGCTCTGCTTGTTTTTCAAACTCTTTCTCCGTTTTGTAAAAAGTACTTCCCAACCTTGTATCATAATATACTATAAATGCTATGGATGGTTTCAAGTGAGACCTGACTGACACATAAATGTTTAAATATATGCCAAAATGTAATTATTAGTGATTATCACACTCAACATGTCGTGACTACTAACAATGCCACTGGAAACATACTAAAACTGTGTCAATTTTTCTCACTTGTGTCTCTCACATAAAATCAAAAACAAAAAAATCTCTCACTGATAGACTTCTTTTCCATGTTTCATGTTGAATATTCTGACATGTATCAGCCAAAAAAGGGCACATTTTTTCGTCAACAAAGATAGTATTTAGAACACATTACGTTTACTGTGGCAACAATGTGTGAAAGGAACAAGACTTTTCCTTTTTATTAAAAATTAAATATTTATGTACATTTATTTTAGTGTTATAGGCTAGAGACGTGTGCTATATGAGACATAACGACTTTTAGGCACATTTGACAACAATATGACAATAGAAATGGTTGGTGCTTACCAGCAATGTGATGGCAGAGAGCATTTCAATTGAGGGGTTACAGTCTACAGTAACTGCTGTTGATTTTTTAAGATATTAAGCATGCATTCATTTCTGACATCACATGTTGTGCAAGCTTTTGTGTCATGTTCATTTTCACAGCTGCATTATTAAGCACTTTCTCAACAGATTTGTTTGGTATGCAGACAACCTTGTGTGTCATGACAGCGTTGATAAAACCCTTGATATGATCTCAAAGTCTGATGAATCTGCTGCACATTGTGCACAGCACAGAGTCCTGTTAACATTGCAGTATTTGAATTGTCCCTAAATTTCATGTTTGTCATGCAGTTCCTCCTCAAGATGTGGGGCAACCAGCTGAATAACCGTCCACCTGCGGAGAAAATGGGCGTCAAGGGCAAACTGGCCTGTGCCACATACACACAAACTCAGGTGTACCTCAAGCCTCTGCTAAGGAAGCTCAAGACAAAAACTCTACCAGAAGATATTTCTGATAGCCTCACAGAAATTACAAGATACATGCTGGACAGAGATTACATCAGGGTAGGTTGCTGTGCATAAAGGGGTGCAGAGTGGTGCATCACAACTCAATTACATATTAGCAGCAGATGTCTTAATCATTGGTGGGCATAATACTGAAATGCAGCTCTGCTGTCATCATGCTGCATATTTCACTTGCATCTGTGCTAAGAAAATGGGCTGGGACACGACTTTTCTGTGACATGTAAATGAGACATTCCTTGGAATAACTTATGTCGTTTATATTGAATCCTTAATGACACATCTCACATCTTAGGTATTTCCCTCCAACTCTAGAAGTTCTGCTCAATGCTGTCATGTGTGATGCTCCGGATCTCAAATTCGTGGTTTTGTAGTTAACTTCTTGTTCCATAGAACACCTCAATTGTTTTTAGCTGAATATGCTAGTATATTATTTTGCATTTTTTGCCAACAGACAATGAAAGTTCCTTAATTTAGTAATTGAGAAAATAGTAATTCTATTGTTAGCAAGAACAGAGAGGCCTGCAATTTACTATATCCGATTGAAATTTCATTTTTCAGGCAAGTGATGCTTATCTGCAAATGGCGATAGGCAATGCCCCGTGGCCCATAGGGGTAACTATGGTGGGTATCCATGCCCGAACAGGACGGGAGAAGATTTTCTCGAAGAACGTAGCTCACGTGATGAACGACGAGACCCAGAGGAAATACCTTCAAGGACTGAAGCGTCTCATGACAAAGTGCCAGCAGTACTTCCCTACAGATCCTTCCCGGTGCGTCGAGTATGCAAGGACAGAGCCCATATCTACTTCTTAGGACACAGCTCTTCTGACCTCCTTGCAGCTGCTTCTACAGCATCCATTAAAGCACTCCTGTAACAAGATGAAGATTTGTAAATAATGTGAAATAAAACAGAACCTCTGTGTTTGTGTGAGCCACTTCAAGGTGCATCTGTACAATCCAACCAGTGCATGCAAGATTTGTATAGTGAAGATGACGTTCAAAACGGCGCACATATAGACTCAAAATCTGCATGCATCTTAATTGAATGTGCATTTTAAACTTGATTTCTTCAGTATTCTTCCCAGATTGCATGCGTACACACATAGAAAATTGAACCCTGTAGATAGAGCTTTAAAGCCATATTCATAGTCCTTTGCTGTTGAATTACACGAACTTTATTATTACTGTATTATTATCATCATCATCATTATTTTTGGATGAAATGAAAGTAGAGTAGAAAAGTTTTTGAAGGTGTCTGTAGTTTCTGCAGGAACATTGATGGCAATCCTGCAGGCAGTGAGCAACAAGTATTAGAAATGTGGACTGAATACTTCTAAACAAAAATGAAGTAGAAAAGCAAGACACTGAAATAATATACTTTGGATCTGAACCATTTATTCTTGCTGTGCATGATCTTTTAAAAATTCTTGGAACACATTATGCCTTTGTATCAGCTTTAAACAAGCTTTCGAGAGCATTCACATGTGATGCCATGGATCCAATATTTCCTGAAGGAATAAGTAAAAGATCCTAGACTATGTTGATATAGGTCTGTAAAACATTTCAGTAAAAGAATCATTCAGATATTTAATTAATTGTAGATTTTATTATGGAAATTCTTTATGATTGTAAAAAAAATTATGCAAATTTGATATTATTTTTACAGGTAATTATTAGCTATTTTAATATTCTCAATAGTGTTTTATAAAGTGTAATGTATGTATATTAAGCATGGAAAGTTTTGTTCATTTAGCTTTTATAGTAGCTGAGATATAAAAAAATGAATTTCTCTAAATTTTTGCAGGCCAAAGGTATACCTCCCTGCTTAAGAAAAATCCCAAGTGATTTTGTGATAATGAAGCTCACAATATCAATTCAACTTTCAATAAAATCAATAGTACCAGCATATTCAATAGTGCATCTCAATCGATAGTGACGTGGCGGCTTTATGGTTTTGCTTTGCATTGCTTTCACAGAGTGGTGCTTGGTTGTGTAAATCCTGTTTCTAAGTTTTTTTTTTATATATATTTATGTATCGTTAAAATGGCGATTAAATGGAAGAAATTAACTATCGAACAAAAAGAGAAAATAATAAGGGATGTCGAGGCTAATCCTCAAGTAACACTATCGCATGGTTTGCCAACTACTTCATTATGAAGAAGAAAAGGAAATTTTCAATGCTGAGTTTCAGTGTGTTTCGGGTTCAACTAAGTGAAACAACATTCGTGCTACATCATTTGAAGAGACAGAAAATATTGTAAATAATAATTGCAGGCCTAATTAAATTGTTATAATGAAGTTTGGTATATAACACACGTAGTACTACTTATTTTAGCCTTTCCTTCCCACTAAAGAGTAATCCCCTAGAGATTTGTTAAAAGGGCTTCTACTGATTGAATTACTCACCATTTAGAAGACCAAATCATTCGTCTTCTGTATCACGAGCTGTAGTCCAACAACCTTCTGTTAACATATAGTTGGTACTCCACTATCCCTGGCATCTTTTTCCCATCTCCGAAATATTTTGATGACAGGTGTCACTGTGCTCATCACTAACACTAACACCGCCACACTTCTCGAGGAAAAAGTCAAATGAGAATGAAGGAACCGAATTTTCCTACTCACGTCTACTGTTGCCAAGAAAATTTACTACAACTTTCTTAAAAGTAAACCAGGCAACTGTCATTTCCTTTCATGAAAGATTCGACATGATTTGTCTGATGGCTGGATATACTGAAATCCTTCAGTTCCACGTTTCATTAATCCCAGCTTAATGGGGAAAAAGGAGATAAAATTATTTTATTCTAAGGGGATGATTTAGAATATTTTTCTTCCCTGGCTCTAGAGTGTGTTGTGTTGACCATATTTTTATTCCATGATGCTTATCTCTGGCACCCTGTCCCATTTGCAAAGAAAACACAAAACTCTGTGAAGTCTAATTGCATTTCAAGAAGCAAAGCTACAACCTTTAAATGTGCACATAATATGTAAACCATTCAAACTTCAAATAGTCAACACATTGTAGAATGAATTTAATATTTTCACGTTTCTTTCATTTTTACGGTACAAGCAATTGAGACAGATGGGAAGACATTGCAATTGTTGAGGAAAACAGCTTTTAAACTTGTTTTCGATGAATCTAGGAATAATAGCCAGTCTTCTTGGTCATGTCGAAGATTAAGGGCATTCATAAGGTCGTTAACATCATTATAAAAAAGAACTTCATCCTTCATCAAACAGAATGGAACATAAGGTTCATGCTGATGCATTAGCTAGTACATTCTGCTAATAAAATCCAACCTTGCAGTCTAAAAGTTAATATTTTCTGTTGTGAACAGTTTTCTTTCGAGTCAATGGGGTTAATTTGCATTTCTGTTTTGTTGGAGTAAAAAAAAAAAAAGGTCACTTTTATTAACACATTTACGAAACACCCTTTTAATTCTAACTTGTAAAATATATAGTACTGAAAAGAAAATTCACGTCTTGAACAGAATGTCACCTACACTGAAGGTTGAAAATAAATGAAGCAAATTCACCTCTCCAATAGACCTGTCTTTTTCGGACAGTTGACTAAACCACTCTGACAATAATAAAATATCTGCATCAGTAAATGGTCTACTCATCTTAACCCATTAGTGGTCAGTTGCTGTTTGTTTTAAAAAATTGTAATAAACATAATATTAGATTGACACTATTTTTCGTGACGTAAGCTTTTCTAGAGACATGTTCCTGTCATTACAGGCACAATCCTTCATTTCAAGTCAATTATTGTTGTGGAGTGCAGACACAAAATTCTGTAGTGATTTTGAGTGTGTCTACATACATGAAACTAAAATGTAATTACTGTTGTCAAACCTTACTTCATTATATCAAATCTCACTAAAATACATTTCAGAACGTTTACTTAATTTTAAACCTAGTTTATGACAATAGTATATCCTGCCGAGCTATTTATACCGGAACCCACACTTTCTGAAGTCGAAATTGCAATAGAAAAATCTGAAAAAGTACAAGTCTCCAGGTATCGATCAAATTCCAGCAGAATTAATACAAGAGGGTGGAAGCGCATTATCTAACGAAATTTATAAACTTGTACTTGCAATTTGGGAAAAGGAAATTGTACCAGAACAATGGAAGGAGTCCATAATCGTACCTATTTTTAAGAAGGGGGACAAGACTAACTAGGAATATCACTTTTGTTGACGTATAAAATTTTGTCGAATATCCTTTTGAGAAGATTAACTCCATGGGTAGATGAAATTATTGGGGATCATCAGTGCGGTTTTAGGCGTAATAGAGCAACTATTGACCAGATTTTTTGTATTCGACAGATATTGGAGAAAAAATGGGAGTATAAGGGTACAGTACATCAGTTATTCATAGATTTCAAAAAGGCGTACGACTCGGTTAAGAGAGAATTTTTATATAATATTCTTACTGAATTTGGTATTCCCAAGAAACTAGTTCGATTAATTAAAATGTATCTTAGTGAAACTTGCAGCAGAGTCAGTTAGGCCAGTTTCTATCTGATGCTTTTCCAATTCACTGCGGGCTAAAGCAGGGAGATGCATTGTCACCTCTACTTTTTAACTTCGCTCTAGAATATGCCATTAGGAAAGTTCAAGATAACAGAGTGGGTTTGGAATTGAACGGGTTACATCAGTTTCTTGTCTATGCGGACGACGTGAATATGTTAGCAGATAATCCACAAACTATTAGGGAAAACACGGAAATTCTACTTGAAACAAGTAAAGCGATAGGGTTGGAAGTAAATCCCGAAAAGACTAAGTATATGATTATGTCTCGTGACCAGAATATTGTACGAAATGGAACTATAAAAATTGGAGATTTATCCTTCAAAGAGGGGGAAAAATTCAAATATCTTGGAGCAACAGTAACAAATATAAATGACACTCGGGAGGAAATTAAATGCAGAATAAATATGGGTAATGCCTGTTATTATTCGGTTGAGAAGCTTTTATCATCCAGTCTGCTGTCAAAAAATCTGAACATTAGAATTTATAAAACAGTTATATTACCGGTTGTTCTGTATGGTTGTGAAACTTGGACTCTCACTTTGAGAGAGGAACAGAGATTAAGGGTGTTTGAGAATAAGGTTCTTAGGAAAATATTTGGGGCTAAGAGGGATGAAGTTACAGGAGAATGGAGAAAGTTACACAACAGAGAGCTGCATGCATTGTATTCTTCACCTGACATAATTAGGAACATTAAATCCAGACATTTGAGATGGGCAGGGCATGTAGCACATATGGGCGAATCCAGAAATGCATATAGAGTGTTAGTTGGGAGGCCGGCGGGAAAAAGACCTTTGGGGAGGCCGAGACGTAGATGGGAAGATAATATTGAAATGGATTTGAGGGAGGTGGGATATGATGGTAGAGACTGGATTAATCTTGCTCAGGATAGGGATCATTGGCGGGCTTATGTGAGGGCGGCAATGAACCTCCGGGTTCCTTAAACGCCAGTAAGTAAGTATATCCTGCAGTGTTGTGAAATCATGAATTGCCAGTGAGCACTACAGAATGCAAAAGTGTGCGCATTTCGTTCCACATGTCAGATGATAATTTATTCACTGTAAACCAGATTTTAAACAACATTGAAGAACACAGTGCACACAGAACCATCAAATCTGTAGAATCATTTCTCCTAACGAGTCACTAGATGCCGCCACAGATGAAGATTCCGAAGTGTGTTATTACAGAGACTCTCGGCATTATCATACAGTATCTCCTGTAAAATCTTAGTGTCTGCTAGGAACATGAACAATGTACAACATACGGCTATTATCAGCATTGACTGCAAGCACAAGGCTGCTCATTTGCCAGTGATGCATCACCTCACCTCACTCCTCCACGCTCCATAGCATGCACACCGGTGATGGTGGTGCCACCTGCAGAGCACACTTCATCTTTGAGTTGTCCAGGGTGTCTGCCAGTCTCCAGCACCATCTTGGCAGCTCCAAGCACAGTCTGTGCTGCAAACTGCGTTGCCATGGCTCGGGGCAAACCCATTTTTACTGCACCGTCCGATAATGCTTCTATCATGATGTATACCTGCAAATAGTATTGTTAATTATGGAAAACTTGTTTCATCAAAGATATAGTACCATACCATGTTCCTATTAGCCCCAATTCTAAGGTTTGCTTCAACAAGTCACTGAATACCCGTAAATACAGTCCAAATTTTTCCCTCGAAATTATTCAAATCAACTTCACAGGGAGTTACACCTGTCACGCAGAGTTAGTGTGCACTCAATGTTGGTCGCTTGACGGTTGTCAGCCCACTTTGAGGTCTGTGGATATGGGGGAAAAATTGGATTGGTGTCAGGTAGAGTTCCCGGGTAGCTCAGTTGGTACAGCGTTGGTATGTTAAACCAAAGGTCCCGGGTTCGATACCCGGGCCCGGAACAATTTTTCCCTCGAAATTATTCAATCAGTACACATATTATGGTATACATGTTTAAACTCAGAAATATCACTTATGATAAGTATATCGTGTCCCGCTTAGAGGAATCGAGAAATAAATGCTCACCATTTAAAATCAGATGAAGATATTGTTTTGATTTACATCTGACAAGATGCAGAAACTGTCCAAGTTTATGCACCAATGGTTTAAAAACAGTTGCATGTTCATGTGCATGCGCATTAACGTTTATCGTGGAAACAAGCCTGGCGCCATTCAGCAGAACATTCCGTCATTGAACCGTTCTTCTTCATCAAGGCGACAGTCACAGGGAATGTGTATCTGGACATGTGCAGGACTTTTGTTGTTGACCAACTCCCAGAATCGGTTTTTCAGCAACATGGGGCTCCACCCCATTACTATGGAGCAGTGCGTGGCTTCTTGAATGCAAACTTTCCCAATAGGTTGATCGGAAGAGGAGAACCCTTGCCTGGCCACCTAGGTCAACCGACTTGATGCCCATTGACCTTCCTCTGGGGCTTTGTGACAAGTGTTGTGTACCTTTGTGGTACAGTTGACACTTTGGAAAAAATTGAGACAACGCATTATAAATGCAGCTGCGCTAACCACCCCACAAATGTTATGGAATACCTGGCAGAAGGTTGAGTACCTTTTGGATGTCTTCAGGGTAGCTTGAGGCGCACACATCGAGTTGCACTGACCATTTTCCGAAACTCGGCGAGTTTTTACATCAAGTTATGTAAATAAATTATTATTTACACTTGAAATTCTCACTTATTTCTCGATCCCTCTAAGCGGGACATATTGCCTACTTACAAATGCAGGACCACTTCCAGCCACGGCTCCAACAGGTGTTATCAAGGATTCCGGCACCACTTCACAAATTCCTCCTACTGACAAAATATTTTTTATGAGAGCCAAATCGTCTGGAGTTGCCATACATCCGGCAGAAAACACTGAAATCATAAATGATACAACACTTTATGATGGAAAGGCAGGAATCCCTAGTGCTGACTCACCGAGATTTGAAGTCAGGGCTTTAGCATGGAAAGCCAATATCTCAAGAGAAAAAGTTCTTTCCTTTTCACTTTCGTCGACAATTCCTATACTCCTACTTCGAATGCAGGCTTAGACAGCTTAAAATTGAACCTGAACTTGGTAGGCTCAGTTATTTCATATAGACTGATAAGTCACAGGTTTAAAAATCAATCGATCTTAATGTATCCAGCTGTTTGCTGACAACATAAAGTCCACTATAGTCCACTGTAGTCTATTCAGTTGTTGTTTTGCACGAGGAATGAGGGGTATTTTGATCGGTGTTCATTATAGATGCCTGTTGCTAGTAGCCAGAGTTGGGGTGTAGTCAATATATACTGCAGGGCTGTGTCTTCTGCAACTGGTACTGATGATTTTAATTTACTTCTTTTGTGGTTTATGGATGGACAGTATAGAATGGCTCACAAAGATATATGAAAAATTGTGGTGGTCTTCCTCTAGGTGGTTGGGGTGGTCCTGTTAATTCTGCCGCTTATTTTCGTGTAGTGATAATAGTAGTCAAATGTTCTGATTCAATGTCATTTGTCTTTTTGGTTTCGAAGTAGTATGACATGACCTGAAAAATGTATTGAATTTTTCAAGATCATGCAGCGTAATTTGGAAAAATGAGACCATTTTCTTTCAAAAATATATATTTGATGTATAATTTAATGTATTAACTATGTTCGAAGTTTGAATTTGGAATGATAATGGGATCAAGAGATAAATTAGTATATTATTGAACTGAACTGAATTTAATGGAGAGGAGCACTATGGCCCAGCACTGCGACCTGTTAAGATCTATTGCGCTGACCCTCTGGTGATGCATTCCCAAACCCACTCCGGCTGATCACACTAATGTTCTGTGTGTGTCCAGGTTTCGAGCAGGCAACCCCACTCGTCCCTAAACCAGCCCCCTCCATGCGTCACCAGCAGGCATTAGGGGAATGCTACGGAATGATAACGAAATGGAGAAATGGTGACAATGATGTAAATGCCTAATTTGGATTAAAGCGGGGGAACCCCGAGAAAAACTCCAACTGCGACCTTGTCACTATGGAATTTTTTAATGAAAAAACCCCAGGAGTACTGTATGTAATTTTAATTTCAGATGAGTTTTGTCGCACCTATAATTTCTAAACTATATAACGTATTCGAATGAAGTAAATGCTGATTGACAGAAGAAGGCTCAATATATCCAGCATAACCTTGATTTAGAGTGGCTGGTGTCAACTGTAGTCCCTTCGCTCTTATTTCCAGCAGCCAATCACGTTGCAGGTCGGCTACATTTAAACGTGTGTGTCTTGTGATTCGCTGATGATGACGTTGTGCATTTTCTAAGGCTCGATAAATACTTAATATAATCGCTAGCCATTTTAGCTCTTTCGTTGGTGATCGCAGAAAGCACATGAGGACGTTATTTGCCACTCAATTATTTGCTGAATTACAGTGCGTTTGATTTATTATCATAGGAGCTGTGACATGATAATATTTAACGGTGTGGCATATAGATTCCTCGTCTGGTAGCTCGGCAACGAAAGAACAAAAATGGCGAATGATACTACCTACCTAGACTTTATAGAGCCTTCACATCCTAAGACGTAAGCAAAGAGGAGGAGTCACGCCAGGAATAACAGCGTCATGACTATAGTGATACAAGGGGGGGGGGGGGAAATTGAGGCCATGCAGCAGCTGAGGCAGTGTAACTCGAGAATGCGAAGCAACAGAATGTTCAGCAGTCAACAACTTAAATTGGAAAAATTCGCCAGTGAAGTTGAGTGAAGAGAGAAACTTCACAATGTCGAGACATATGCAGCACAAATGGGAGAAGGCATATAAGCAATGGATACGTTACATCCAACGTCCCAGTCTGACATGTATTCAAATATAAAACTCATCTCATGGCTCTCTCTCTGATACAGTCTACCCCGATTGTTTCTATTGCCATATCATGTTATATATGGCTTATATCCATTTTAACAGACTTCAATTTTTAATGATTATGAATATTAATAATGGTGATTGAAGCAGTGATGAATCATGGTATGTAAATTTTCAATCTGGCATTTGCCTTTATGACTAATAGAAATCATGAAAACCTCCGTCAGAATGGCCAGCCATGGGGTTTGAATCCCTGACCTCCAAAATGCGACACTAGTGTGTTACCACTCAGCCATCTCACTTGATTGTAGCATTCTTATGTTACGACAATACAAACTAATAATCACCACAATTTCAAGCTCAAAGAAACTTTCGTTTACTTTTGTATCACTCACTACCTTAATTTCTGACATTTAAGTATATATCGATGGTGTTCAGGTAAAGGATTGTAAGTCATTTTTTGTGAAATTGAGTTTTGTTCCCCAGGTGAATACACTCTTTTGGTGTGGTCACTATACAAGTGTGTAGAAAGGGTTCAAACCGAAAATTGCAATATACTGGTTTGGGTAGAGGAATCTATGTCACTTATTCTGTTTACACATTACACTTTTAGTGAGGAAAGGGAAAAAAGTCATATTATCTCTTTTTACACATAACTGTGCGACATAATAACATCCTTACCAATACTCAGATAGATGGAGATAACAAAAAATAAATAAAAACAATTGTGACAATGTGCATGTCTGCATTAAGAAATGATTCCCATTCACACAGACCACAAGTTCTTGATCCCAGGTATACAAATCTACATAGAATGTGATACTGACCATGCTTTGAGAGGAAAAAAGAAACCACCTTCTAGTTTACCATCCACACGATTACATTCATCTTGTTTGCTATTGTGGAAAAACTAACTCTTTCAAAGTATACAAAATGCATTGCAAATTAAGAAAACAATGACGATAGAGAACGGAGTTAAATTGGTTCTTGAGTATTTCGTAAGTGAGAAAGTTTTCCTAACAGCTAGGTTGTCCCGAATATGGCCAAACATTTAAGAGAAACACTCCGCAGTATTTGGAGTCTTTTCGTATCTTCTGCCCCCTCCAAAGGCTACGAATTTCTCCTTTTAAACCAAATATTTCAACGCTAATGAGGACTGGATATCTTCCACATGAAGAGTCATATTATTCACTTCAATAATCTTGATTTTTCTTATTAAGTCTTCGCTGGATTGAAAGGGGTTATAGGCTACACAGTGAAATACGAGAAAGCACATCAAGTAGCTAAAATATTATAACGGATGGATACAATCACTATTTGTTCCAGATCGTACATTAAAGTCTGAATTGAAAAAATGACCTCAGTTCCTTAGTGCTCGCGAGTACCAGGTCTGCATGGTCTTCATGGATGGCACAAGCTTGTCAGTTCTTAATGATAACAATCATGGTGTGTGTTGGGTCTAAACATTGCTAGTGCATCTTTTTTTCGCTGTTTGTATTTGTTCCAAGTGCATCCTGATCTGTGCCCATGGTTTATTTTTCGATATGGTTTTCTGTGTGATCTCTGTTTCACTTTCCCTCACGCCCTCTCTTTTGGCAGGTATACAAAAAAGATGGGTGGAGGACAACATAAACACAGTCAGCAATGACGAAATAAGCTAAGCAATAGGGAATTCACCAGCTATGTAGGCAAGAGTAGTCGAATCGACATCTTTTTGGGGTTAGCCATAAAACAGAAATGTCTAATTTTGAGAACTTGTTAAATTTATTGAATATAACAAAGTACACAAGTTTCAATCTGGCACAGTGCCATGACTTCCTCGTGGGTACTCACCTTGTCGTGTGAGGGGGCTTAAACTTGTTGATTAAGCTAACAAGTAACAAAGAGGTACCCACAGAAGCTGCATTAACGTCAACGCAGTCCCACTATATTTTTCACTGCTTATGATACATGGAGTCCCTCAGTATAATGAACACCGATCAAAATACCCTCATTTCTCGTGAAAAACAACAACTGAATAGACTACAGTGGACTTTATGTTGTCAGCAAACAGCTGGATACATTAAGACGACGGATTGATTCTTAAAGTGCCATGAGTTCCCACACAAACACTGGGAACATTCACTGAGACTTGATGTATTAATAGTTGTTGCGGATTAGACAAACATTATACAACAAAATGGAAATGAAAGTGAGCATTTTTACAGGATTTTATCGAAAACCAAACATAGAGATGACGAACTTCACCTGAAACACCTGCGCCCACCATCATAGGAGTGTTAGGCATCACTCGCACCACTCTGGCTCTGGAAACCACCTCACACAGTTTCTGAAAAACATTGAATGGAAAACAAGAGTCAAAATGATGCATTCTGAGGGCACACATGTCAAGAGCCTGTTACATTTACCTTTTCTAACACATCCAAGGGCATGCCAGCAAGCACAGATGCGAACAGCTTGTCTGCAACTGGATGAGACAGTGTTGCCTTGATATCTTCTATTGCCAAATCCAATATGTGAGGCTTTACCGCGAGGAAGACTAAATCAACATTCTCCACTACGAAACCTGTAGAAACGAGAAAATAAATATTCATAATGCTCAAAGTTACACAAAATGTAGAACACACTGTGCTTGAATTATTACTGATGTTTGAGTCCAGAGACCACAGTGAAAATACTCGTAAATCCAATATCACATTTTTCGTGGTGAAAAAGTAGAGTGGATACCTATTCGTGGCGTATTTTCATTTCTGTCGTCACTATTTTACATTTTTTTTCCTCATTATACAAAGCACTGTGTTTGGCACTGAACAAATATATTCTGGGATCCTCATGATTTCTGTAACAAATGATAAACTGCTTTTGGGCAAGCCGTCTGTGCACAGCAATTTCCCTTAAAATATTTGACACGTTTTGTCTATATTCAGTATCTGTGATTAAATTTGTTCTAGACTGATGTAGATATCAACGATAATAATTGAAATAATTGTATATCACTTATTAACACAACTGATTGAGTAAATATTATCACTACAAATGCTAATTTTAATTTTGATTATTTTACGAGTACGGTATATTTTGTGAGTGTTTTAATATTTCTTTCCCATTGAAAGTAGTTAAGAAGGTTATTCATATGAAACATAATTCTTTAACAGGAGGGTGTAGTAGTAATAACTATCTAGATGGCAATATCAGAGCCGGTTAGTAGAGACTGTTTAGGCCTATGCTCACAAATCTGATATTCAATGCCAGATGAGTGGGATGCAGATACCATTTCTTTTGTCTGTGACCTTTTGTCCCTTCTGAAAGACTGAGTTCAATTATTTCTTGCTGGTGGCATTTTCATCAATATTTCCTTTTTTCTGATCCCCTTTTCAAAGACTACCGACATTTGCTTAAGTAACAAACAAATTGATGAATTTAAAGTTCATTTACAGAAGCTTAGGGGCAATTTCGACCAATACGGTCTGAAGTAGAAGAGATGTCTACATATTTAGTTTCTTTGGTTGCGACTAAATGGCCTTGTATTCCTGGAGAAAATAGAACTTCCTAATATAGGCGCCTGTTTTATGAAATTATTGATGTTATTTCAATGAATATTTCCATCAGATTCTGTTTTTTACCCTTCTTGAAAGCAAATACTTTGCACAATATACCGAAATATTTCCAGAGTCGCCATTTTCTTGCTTGAAGGAAAACTATGGTATGATGTTTGACTTCATCTGTGTCTAGCCTGCACCAGTACACACGGTCATTAGCGTTAACAAGCGTTTTCCCACAAATTTATAAATTGTGTGGCTAGTGCAGCAACAAGTGCAGTGGATGAATGCTCATTCTCGGCATTAAAGAGAATTACAGATTATCTGCGAAACTCCCAGGGACAAGATGGGCTTTCATCTCTTGCACTGTTAAATACTGAGAAGTCACCCTGCAGAAACTGCAGTCTAAATCAAAATTCGAGGACGGCATTATCAATATTTTCGCCACCAAGAACAGCAGAAGTGATCTAGTCTACAAGAAGTAAGGTAAGCTTGTTCATTAATGATCATTCAGAGTAAATTACTGTGTTAAATTTACGAATAATCACAAATTAGTCATAACTTGACAGCTTCCCCTAATAAAAAGTAAGGTAAGCTTGTTCATTAATGATCATTCAGTGTAAATTACTGTGTCAAATTTAAGAATAATCACAAATTAGTCGTAACTTGACAGCTTCCCCTAATAAAAAGTAAGGTAAGCTTGTGCATTAATGATCATTCAGTGTAAATTACTATGTCAAATTTAAGCATAATCACAAATTAGTCATAACTTGACAGCTTCCCCTAATAAAAAGTAAGGTAAGCTTGTTCATTAATGATCATTCAGAGTAAATTACTGTGTCAAATTTAAGAATAATCACAAATTAGTCATAACTTGACAGCTTCCCCTAATAAAAAGTAAGGTAAGCTTGTGCATTAATGATCATTCAGTGTAAATTACTGTGTCAAATTTAAGAATAATCACAAATTAGTCGTAACTTGACAGCTTCCCCTAATAAAAAGTAAGGTAAGCTTGTGCATTAATGATCATTCAGAGTAAATTACTATGTTCAATTTACGAATAATCACAAATTAGTCATAACTTGACAGCTTCCCCTAATAAAAAGTAAGGTAAGCTTGTGCATTAATGATCATTCAGAGTAAATTACTATGTTAAATTTACGAATAATCACAAATTAGTCATAACTTGACAGCTTCCCCTAATAAAACGTAAGGTAAGCTTGTGCATTAATGATCATTCAGTGTAAATTACTATGTTAAATTTACGAATAATCACAAATTAGTCGTAACTTGACAGCTTCCCCTAATAAAAAGTAAGGTAAGCTTGTGCATTAATGATCATTCAGAGTAAATTACTGTGTCAAATTTAAGAATAATCACAAATTAGTCATAACTTGACAGCTTCCCCTAATAAAAAGTAAGGTAAGCTTGTGCATTAATGATCATTCAGTGTCAATTACTGTGTCAAATTTAAGAATAATCACAAATTAGTCATAACTTGACAGCTTCCCCTAATAAAAAGTAAGGTAAGCTTGTGCATTAATGATCATTCAGTGTAAATTACTATGTTAAATTTACGAATAATCACAAATTAGTCGTAACTTGACAGCTTCCCCTAATAAAAAGTAAGGTAAGCTTGTGCATTAATGATCATTCAGAGTAAATTACTGTGTCAAATTTAAGAATAATCACAAATTAGTCATAACTTGACAGCTTCCCCTAATAAAAAGTAAGGTAAGCTTGTGCATTAATGATCATTCAGTGTCAATTACTGTGTCAAATTTAAGAATAATCACAAATTAGTCATAACTTGACAGCTTCCCCTAATAAAAAGTAAGGTAAGCTTGTGCATTAATGATCATTCAGTGTAAATTACTGTGTCAAATTTAAGAATAATCACAAATTAGTCGTAACTTGACAGCTTCCCCTAATAAAAAGTTAGGTAAGCTTGTTCATTAATGATCATTCAGAGTAAATTACTATGTTAAATTTACGAATAATCACAAATTAGTCATAACTTGACAGCTTCCGCTAATAAAAAGTAAGGTAAGCTTGTGCATTAATGATCATTCAGTGTCAATTACTGTGTCAAATTTAAGAATAATCACAAATTAGTCGTAACTTGACAGCTTCCCCTAATAAAAAGTTAGGTAAGCTTGTTCATTAATGATCATTCAGAGTAAATTACTATGTTAAATTTACGAATAATCACAAATTAGTCATAACTTGACAGCTTCCGCTAATAAAAAGTAAGGTAAGCTTGTGCATTAATGATCATTCAGAGTAAATTACTGTGTTAAATTTACGAATAATCACAAATTAGTCATAACTTGACAGCTTCCCCTAATAAAACGTAAGGTAAGCTTGTGCATTAATGATCATTCAGTGTAAATTACTATGTTAAATTTACGAATAATCACAAATTAGTCGTAACTTGACAGCTTCCCCTAATAAAAAGTAAGGTAAGCTTGTGCATTAATGATCATTCAGAGTAAATTACTGTGTCAAATTTAAGAATAATCACAAATTAGTCATAACTTGACAGCTTCCCCTAATAAAAAGTAAGGTAAGCTTGTGCATTAATGATCATTCAGTGTCAATTACTGTGTCAAATTTAAGAATAATCACAAATTAGTCATAACTTGACAGCTTCCCCTAATAAAAAGTAAGGTAAGCTTGTGCATTAATGATCATTCAGTGTAAATTACTGTGTCAAATTTAAGAATAATCACAAATTAGTCGTAACTTGACAGCTTCCCCTAATAAAAAGTAAGGTAAGCTTGTGCATAGGATATACATAAATATACTTGGACTTCTCCAGATGGATTGACACACAACCAAATAGATCACATCTTGATAGATAAACGGAGACATACTAGTATAGTAGATATTCGAACTTTCAGGGGTGCAGACTGTAATTCTGACCATTATTTGGTGATTGGAGAATTAAGAGAAAGATTATCAGTAGCCAAGCGAATAGAGCAACAAGTTAATATTACTAAATTCAATATTTTGAAATTAAAGGACGAGGAAGCTAAGCAAAATTATCAGGTCGAAATTTCGAATAGGTTTGCCACTTTAGAAAGTTCCGACGAAGTTGAGAAAGAATTAGATGTTAATAGCGTGTGGGAAAATATCAGAGATAGTATCAAAATTGCAGCTGAGCAGAGCATAGGTTATTATGAAACTAAGAAAAAGAAACCGTGGTTTGATGAAGATTGTTGCATGGTAGTAGAAAGAAGGAAACAGGCAAAATTGAAATTCTTACAGGATCCAGTCGAGGAGAAGAGAGATAATTATTTCAATGAAAGACGGGAAGCAAGTCGTACACTTAGGAATAAAAAGAGAGTTTACTTGAAGGAAAAACTGAATGAGGTAGAAACAAATAGTAAGAATAAAAACATTCGAGATTTATATAAGGGTATAAAGGAATTTAAGAACGGATATCAGCCAAGGGTAAACGTGATCAAGGATGAGAATGGTGACTTGCTTGCAGACTCTCCATCAATCCTAAACAGATGGAAAAACTATTTTGCGCAACTACTAAATGTACATAGGCCAAATAGAAATGATCGGGACGAAATTGAAATACAAACTGCTGAGCCATTTATACCCGAACCCACGCTTTCAGAAGTCGAAATTGCGATAGAAAATCTGAAAAAGTACAAGTCTCCAGGTATCGATCAAATTCCAGCAGAATTAATACAAGAGGGTGGAAGCATATTATCTAAAGAAATTTATAAGCTTGTACTTGCTATTTGGGAAAAGGAAATTGTATTAGAACAATGGAAGGAGTCCATAATCGTACCTATCTTTAAGAAGGGGGACAAGACTAACTGTAGTAACTTTCGAGGAATATCACTTTTGTTGACGTCGTACAAAATTTTGTCCAATATTCTTTTGAGAAGATTAACTCCATATGTAGATGAAATTATTGGGGATCATCAGTGTGGTTTTAGGCGTAATAGATAAACTATTGACCAGATATTTTGTATTCGACAGATAATGGAGAAAAAATGGGAGTATAAGGGTACAGTGCATCAGTTATTCATAGATTTCAAAAAGGCATATGACTCAGTTAAGAGAGAAGTTTTATATAATATTCTTACTGAATTTGGTATTCCCAAGAAACTAGTTCGATTAATTAAAATGTGTCTCAGTGAAACATACAGCAGAGTCCGTATAGGTCAGTTTCTATCTGATGCTTTTCCAATTCACTGCGGGCTAAAGCGGGGAGATGCACTATCACCTTTACTTTTTAACTTCGCGCTAGAATATGCCATTAGGAAAGTTCAGGATAACAGGCAGGGTTTGATATTAAACGGGTTACATCAGCTTCTTGTCTATGCGGATGACGTGAATATATTAGGAGAAAATACACAAACAATTAGGGAAAACACGGAAATTTTATTTGAAGCAAGTAGAGCGATCGGTTTGGAAGTAAATCCCGAAAAGACAAAGTATATGATTATGTCTCGTGACCAGAATATTGTACGAAATGGAAATATAAAAATTGGAGATTTATCCTTCGAAGAGGTGGAAAAATTCAAATATCTTGGAGCAACAGTAACAAATATAAATGACACTCGGGAGGAAATTAAACGCAGAATAAATATGGGAAATGCGTGTTATTATTCGGTTGAGAAGCTCTTATCATCCAGTCTGCTGTCCAAAAATCTGAAAGTTAGAATTTATAAAACAGTTATATTACCGGTTCTTCTGTATGGTTGTGAAACTTGGACTCTCACTCTGAGAGAGGAACATAGGTTCAGGGTGTTTGAGAATAAGGTGCTTAGGAAAATATTTGGGGCTAAGAGGGATGAAGTTACAGGAGAATGGAGAAAGTTACACAACACAGAACTGCACGCATTGTATTCTTCACCTGACATAATTAGGAACATTAAATCCAGACGTTTGAGATGGGCAGGGCATGTAGCACGTATGGGCGAATCCAGAAATGCATATAGAGTGTTAGTTGGGAGACCGGAGGGAAAAAGACCTTTAGGGAGGCCGAGACGTAGATGGGAGGATAATATTAAAATGGATTTGAGGGAGGTGGGGTATGATGATAGAGACTGGATTAATCTTGCTCAGGATAGGGACCGCTGGCGGGCTTATGTGAGGGCGGCAATGAACCTTCGGGTTCCTTAAAAGCCATTTGTAAGTAAGTAAGTAAGTAAGTAAGCTTGTGCATTAATGATCATTCAGAGTAAATTACTATGTTAAATTTACGAATAATCACAAATTAGTCATAACTTGACAGCTTCCCCTAATAAAAAGTAAGGTAAGCTTGTGCATTAATGATCATTCAGTGTAAATTACTGTGTCAAATTTAAGAATAATCACAAATTAGTCGTAACTTGACAGTTTCCCCTAATAAAAAGTAAGGTAAGCTTGTGCATTAATGATCATTCAGAGTAAATTACTATGTTAAATTTACGAATAATCACAAATTAGTCATAACTTGACAGCTTCCCCTAATAAAAATTAAGGTAACCTTGTGCATTAATGATCATTCAGTATAAATTACTATGTTAAATTTACGAATAATCACAAATTAGTCATAACTTGACAGCTTCCCCTAATAAAAAGTAAGGTAAGCTTGTGCATTAATGATCATTCAGTGTAAATTACTATGTTAAATTTACGAATAATCACAAATTAGTCATAACTTGACAGCTTCCCCTAATAAAAAGTAAGGTAAGCTTATGCATTAATGATCATTCAGAGTAAATTACTATGTTAAATTTACGAATAATCACAAATTAGTCATAACTTGATAGCTTCCCCTAATAAAAAGTAAGGTAAGCTTGTGCATTAATGATCATTCAGTGTAAATTACTATGTTAAATTTACGAATAATCACAAATTAGTCATAACTTGACAGCTTCCCCTAATAAAAAGTTAGGTAAGCTTGTGCATTAATGATTATTCAGTGTAAATTACTATGTTAAATTTACGAATAATCACAAATTAGTCATAACTTGACAGCTTCCCCTAATAAAAAGTAAGGTAAGCTTGTGCATTAATGATCATTCAGTGTAAATTACTCTGTTAAATTTACGAATAATCACAAATTAGTCATAAGTTGACACCTTCCCCTAATAAAAAGTAAGGTAAGCTTGTGCATTAATGATCATTCAGTGTCAATTATATGTTAAATCTACGAATAATCACAAATTAGTCATAACTTGACAGCTTCCCCTAATAAAAAGTAAGGTAAGCTTGTGTATTAATGATCATTCAGAGTAAATTACTGTGTCAAATTTAAGAATAATCACAAATTAGTCGTAACTTGACAGCTTCCCCTAATAAAAAGTAAGGTAAGCTTGTGCATTAATGATCATTCAGTGTAAATTACTATGTTCAATTTACGAATAATCACAAATTAGTCATAACTTGACAGCTTCCCCTAATAAAAAGTAAGGTAAGCTTGTGCATTAATGATCATTCAGAGTAAATTACTATGTTAAATTTACGAATAATCACAAATTAGTCATAACTTGACAGCTTCACCTAATAAAAAGTAAGGTAAGCTTGTGCATTAATGATCATTCAGAGTAAATTACTCTGTTAAATTTACGAATAATCACAAATTAGTCGTAACTTGACAGCTTCCCCTAATAAAAAGTAAGGTAAGCTTGTGCATTAATGATCATTCAGAGTAAATTACTATGTTAAATATACGAATAATCACAAATTAGTCGTAACTTGACAGCTTCCCCTAATAAAAAGTAAGGTAAGCTTGTGCAATAATGATCATTCAGTGTAAATTACTATGTTAAATTTACGAATAATCACAAATTAGTCATAACTTGACAGCTTCCCCTAATAAAAAGTAGGGTAAGCTTGTGCATTAATGATCATTCAGAGTAAATTACTGTGTCAAATTTAAGAATAATCACAAATTAGTCGTAACTTGACAGCTTCCCCTAATAAAAAGTAAGGTAAGCTTGTGCATTAATGATCATCCAGTGTAAATTACTCTGTTAAATTTACGAATAATCACAAATTAGTCATAACTTGACAGCTTCCCCTAATAAAAAGTAAGGTAAGCTTGTTCATTAATGATCATTCAGAGTAAATTACTGTGTCAAATTTAAGAATAATCACAAATTAGTCATAACTTGACAGCTTCCCCTAATAAAAAGTAAGGTAAGCTTGTGCATTAATGATCATTCAGTGTAAATTACTGTGTCAAATTTAAGAATAATCACAAATTAGTCGTAACTTGACAGCTTTCCCTAATAAAAAGTAAGATAAGCTTGTGCATTAATGATTTTTATTTTATTGAGTTATTTTACGACGCTGTATCAACATCTCAGGTTATTTAACATCTGAATGAAATGAAGGTGATAATGCCAGTGAAATGAGTCCAGGGTCCAGCACCGAAAGTTACCCAGCATTTGCTCGTATTGGGTAGAGGGAAAACTCCAGAAAAAACCTCAACCAGGTAACTTGCCCCAACCGGATTCGAACCCGGGCCACCTAGTTTCGCGGCCAGACGCGCTGACCGTTACTCCATAGGTGCAGACACTTCTAAAGGGCGTGCTTCAGTACAGGGGCAGCGGCATTTCCTCTAAGGTTAGAGCCCAGTTTAGGTGTGTGTGTGTATTAATCGAAAATTAGGAGCTTGAAAATATTGAGAATAGGACGCATGTTTATATGACCTTTTTTTTTCGATTAATACATACACATCTAAACTGGGCTCTAACCTTGGAGGAAATGCCACTGCCCCTGTACGGAAGTGCGCCTCTACCTAAATACGGGTCTGTACACAAACAAATATATCACATTCCAGAAATGGATTAAAATTCAAGAAAAATTACTTTGTGTTATTCCTACTTAATAGATGAAATATCACCGTTTTTATTAGACGTGTGCGCTCCAAGTTTCTTCCAAGATCCCAAATTTCTGTCCGAAGGTGCTGATATGTAGAGTTGAGATGCTTTTATCCTTCCTGAAAATTAAGTTATAGGCCTATGTTATAATAAGCAGAGAGATACGAACTTCAATTGGGAAAATTTCAGTATACGGATTCTTCATTGACAATTATATCTTAGAATACTAAAAAGAGATTGGTCTGCATTCGTCGAATGCGCATCATCATACTTACGACAAGGCACTTTTCAGTGCCAATAATTTATTTTGTGTGCACAAGGTTGGAATTTTGAAGTAAGAGGGAAAGGAAGGAATCCGTGTTCTGAAATTTATCCCTTCAATTAAGTTAAAGTTGAAAATTATTTTGAGTCACTTCTTAATAAGCCTGCCATAAATGGCTTACGAAAATATGGGTCCTTTTGGTGAAACTAGCGCTAAGGTAGTTCCGGTGATTTCAGAAGAGAAAATGGTTGAATTTATAAAGGATTTTTTTTTGGAAATGCAGTTGATCGCATAAAAAAATCCTAAACTAACTAAACCTAACCTGTCACAGGTGCGTATATACAAGGTGTATAAGCAGAGTATGAAGGGAACTACCTCAGCGCTATCATATTCATCTACCTAATCTAGATAATTACCGCTGCCAATTTCATTGTTATATGAACAGTTGAATGAAATGAAAAAGTGTAGCCTATTATTAGAGAATAATACAAAAATGGTCCCAATTTTGTTCTTTCATTATAACATTTTATATGTCAATTCCTTTACTATAAAATTAAAGGAGTATTCCAGTACCAGAATCGATCAATCCTTCGCCAATTGCTTTAGCCATATTTCCCGCTCCTATAAATCCTATGTTGATCTGAAGTTCTTGAGACATATTACCAACAAATTAAAAAAAATACGTATGCGCACACACACGAGACTTGTGATACTACACCACCAATCGCTGTAACACTGTAGGGAAGAACACTGAAGCAACTTTCAAAAAAACAGCACGGGTTAGAATTTAGTCGTCTCGACCTTCTTCCCAACAGGAAAACCAAGAATGTCAACTTGGATATTAATTATTACATTCGGTTTCGATTATTCCTAGTGCTTACGTAATAACAGTACCACGCAGAACCCTAGATTGTGTATATACTATGATCTAAGGCACAACATATGTTGCACATTGTGTGCTTTTCTTCTTCTTATTAATTCCCTGTAGTTTGATTCAAATATGGCGGTGCAACAAGCACTCTATTGACTCCAACGAGTCTTTAACTCATTGATTGACTCATTCTAGCTTATTGACACAACAGAATTCGATATCTCGAAAGAATTTCGTCATGGTCTTCCGGTGGATGCCTGTAATGGGAATTATAGTGTTTACATTTACAGGTGATGTGTGCTTTATAGTCAATGATAGCACAGTATGATAGTGTAAAATACCACAATATCATTATAATCAGCTGTTAGATGTCAGGCGTGACACTCATGACGTAATATAAAATATGTGCATGATGCGTCTTATTGTCTGCATTATTTGCAACGAAATAGGTGTAAGCCTATTGTAATAATAAGAAGAAATGCGCACAAGTGTGCAAGAGTTGAGCCTATTGTAATGAACATACTTTAATGCTACAGATGTCACCACTTTCCAGCTTAGTTGTAAATAGTAATATACTTAACAAACTTGATTAATTCTGTTTTATTATTTAGCAAATTAATTACATTGATTGGTTGATTTGTTCCGAGGTTTTCCCCAGTCGTGAGGCGGATGTCGAGTGGTCTATTGCGAGTCCTCTGCCTCAACTCAATCTCCGTTTGGTCTGTTTACCTGGTTGGGTTTTTCCGAGGTTTTCCTCATTCATAAGGCAAATGCCAGGTAATCTGTGGCGAATCCTCGGCCTCACCTCACTACATCTCGCCAAAAAATATTGTAATGTAAAATTTTGACTTGTTCCATATCTTAAAGCTTCAGTGCTAATGTAAGATCTATGGAATACAATAAATGAAATTAAAGTTTCAGTCCAAATCATTAGAGGGACGAGCAAGATTTATTTCGGGAGTTTAAAAAAATACAATATCTATATTTAATATTGTATTCGTAATTTAATATTACATACTTCGTACTACCATTTTTAAAATTCCGTAAAAGTTAAAATTTCGAAGCATGATAGATATAGATAACGTGCTCTTTGACACGCTGTAATTATCATTTGCGTGGGAAGTTAATTCTGGAGTATCGGGGTCATAGGCCTACTGTACTCATGCCAACAGGTCAGGTTTATTTCTCTGAATAAATAGTCCTCACTAGCACGTGTATTTCTAAAAACTTACGACTCTTGATCCCTCAGCTCGTTTCACCGTTGTCTCAGTCTTCGAAATCATCGTCTTCGGTAAACTAGCGCAGAGTTGGTTCCCTTCGTACTCCGCTTCTATACCTTCAAGAGTGTAGAGCTCTTTCCTCAGTTACACCAGCATAACTTTAGTGACATTATGAACGTTTCACGCTAATGTACACTAACTAGGTTAAGTTAGTTTAGGCTTTTGTTATGCCTTACATGATACTTCTATGATCTAGGCTTGCATGTAGGAACCTGTGCGGGATTTTCAAGCGCTGTGGCTGGTGATTTTTTGTCAAGTGATGTCAGTGCTGGCACAGTCTAGTATATACAGTCACGAAGCTCATTACATAGAGAATAATCAGAATATGCATCCATATATAGTTGCTAACCACTAGGATCGCTACTATCGCCTCATCACAGACAATGCGAAATAGTACCGGCACAGTCTATTGTTCCTAGTACCCTCAACAACTCAAATTTCGTGACTTTATAGACTGTGGTATTGGTCTGTAATAAGGTAGTGTAATGGCGGATGTACAAACGAAGGTATATTACGAAAACTTTTTTTTTCATAGTTACTTTTTGTTCTCTTTCACTATTTTTGAGTGCTTATTCCATTAATACAAGTTATGCGTTCTTCACATAATATCATATCGTGTGTTTTATATCCCTATGTTTCCTTCTTTCACTACACACATATTCACCTCCATTACGACGCACCTCTCATTTCAAACGTAATTTACATTTCCGAACAATATTCCTTTCTTCAAATATATCCCTATAAAATCCTTAATATCCTCTGATTGAGGTTCTGGCTGATATGTATATCAGGCAGTACATCTCACTTGACGATATGTGTCAGATGAACAATTGTTTATATGCATTTGAAGTCTTAATTAGTGAAATATGTAGCTAGTCGATGATGTATGCAATGAAGGGGGAAAGGAACTGGCCACCATACCCCATTATATCCTGGCCTAGTTGCCTCATAAGTGGTGCCTTCTTGGTGTTATGAGTTCAGACCTGTCTTCGGACAGTTGACTTAACAGCAACAACAAAATTCTTAACTTTTCAACTTCATCTCCACCCAAAAAAAAAAAAGTATATAAATTCAACACTTTTGAAATCACCAGAACTATGCGCTAGTTTCATCTTTCTCTTTTCTTAGTTGAATGCAGATTTAGAATTTTTACTATCCGAGGTTATGTTGAGGTGAAATGAAAAAAAGAATGAAGTTGATAACTGATTTATCATAATTTTCTTAAAATGTCAAAATATATTTCAGGAACATATCAGAATGTCAGATCTTTGGCTCAAGTGGAACAGTCAGCAAGAACTCATAAGTTCTTTGGATAGTATGCTTGAGAGTGAGTGTTTTGTAGATGTCACAATTGCCGTAGAAGGGCAATTACTTAAAGCACATCGTATTGTCCTTTGTGCTAGTAGGTAAGTACTTTTGTAATGTTGATAGATGCTTAGTGTGAACCTTATTACAGTGATGAAGAGAAATGCATTTTAAGTGTGTTTTGTCCATTAAGACTTATTCTGCTTCACTATTTTCAGTTGTTACTTTAGCTCCATTCTGCGCTCCAATTCAACACCACATCCCATAATATTCATGAGAGACGTGAAGTACGTAGAAATGAAGGCTATTTTGGATTTTATTTATAAAGGAGAAGCATATGTAACACAAGAAAATATTCAAGGCGTTTTAAAAACTGCTGAAGCTCTAAAAATAACAGGTAAGTCCAATACAGTGTTTTTAAACTTAGAATAAAAAAATTTTGGGCATACCTTTTGTACATGTCTTGCATTTTGCTATTTACCACATATACTGGTACTGAATGGGTGACGTGAAAAGCTAAATGAATTAATATATGACAAGAAAGAAAACAGCTGTTACTAAAATCTCCCATAAGGATTCAGATCTGTAACAAGAGCACATTATGAAAACTGTTCCCGCAAACTCCTATTGGACATCTTCGAAAGATGAAGTTGGACTTTCTTCTATGAGAAATAGCAGTGTTGAAGCCAGTTCTTCGCAACGTCCTTGGCCAAAAGCAGTGCACATAGAATTAAATTTTCTTTAAAGTAGTGGGAAATTAAACGTTAATGTTAGTGGAAAAGAGGTACATGCTAGGGAAATGAAGCCACTTAAATAATGCAGTCTCGTTCTGAGAAATTAATTTAGAAAATAATACTTTTTCGGAATACTGGGGGCTTGGTACTCATGATAAAAGGGTTGCGTTTATCACAAAGTTTGTCACCAGTAAAAAAACTAAACATCATCAAATCTAGAAAAGAAAATGGTTTAAAAAATAAAGAAATGTTACCCACGATTACAGTTTTGAGATCAACGGTCAGAGGATACCTGTATGCAAACACTCGTTTTCTCAACACATTATCTGAACACGAGAAATTTGTTAGTCATGTCATTCAGAATAATAGACCAAGTACCTTCCAGCAATGAACATACCTTGAAGTTGTGCAGGTTATTTACTGAAGAGAGGCAGGCTAGATTAATACAGATAAACACAAACCACAGATATAATACAGTCATAAAATGTTTAATAAATTTGAGGACCGAATGAGCAATAAGAACTCATATTTTATCTTTCCCTTCTTATGAAAATCATTACAACAGAACCTCGTTATTTAAATACTGAAGATTTGCAGAATATGGTGTATGAGAAATTTGCTAAAAAAAAACACCCCTGCCTTCCATGCTACACACAATCAATCGAGAGACTGGTGAAGACAGTCAGTGATGCTTGAGCTACAGTTTGTATTAAAAAAAGAGAGACTTTTTATCGGGTCCACACTGGATACAAGAAAGCAACTGCAATCCTGTGAGAAGAAGGCACATTATTTTTCACAGAGAGCAAACTGAAAATAAAAATAGAATAAACAAACAATAGAAACAAATAGTAGGTGAGTGGGTGGAATTCATTAGCAGCCATCGCCCCCTGGTGAGTTCAGGGTTGATGCAGCTTGTAACATACTTGTACCTTTATTTTACATTCCTGCCATCTCTTGGGGCTTCAAAATAATACTCCTTTCCTTTTATCTCTCATTAACAACAAATCTTCGTAGTCTGCACCAAGAAAGACTTGCAAACACACATGTTAGAAAAAACAAGATAATCGAAAAGAACCCCTCTGCAACTAGGTTAAAAGTACTTGTAGGAAGTCACAATTTTTTGTGCGAAACATTGGCACCATTAGAATAACTCTTCTCGGGTTCTCAGCCAGGTGAGTTGGAGATTTGCTTCCAAGCTTTCGATGGCTAGCTCTGCCATCTTCTTCAGAGAATGAAGTGTCATGGGACCGTGTCTAGCCGGTTTATATACGTCAGTAGGACTTTCCGCTGGGGGCCAATCAGGAGCTAGTTCCAACTGCCTGCCACATTCTGGTTGGTCGCCAATTAGGAGCTAGTTGCTGGTTCCAACTGCCTGCTGTGTGCTGGTGGTCGAAGCGTATATACTGACATATATATACCAGCTAGACATGGTCCCACGACACTTCGTTCCCTGAAGAAGATGACAGAGCAAGCCATCGAAAGCTCGGAAGCAAATCTCCAACTCATCTGGCTGAGAACCCAAGAAGAGTTATTCTACTTCAAACACCAGGAAAGCCTCAAGTCATAAGTTGGCACCATTCTGAAACTTTTTTGAACCAGTAAATTTTTAATTTCGGGAACAAATTTTTTCGGCCTTTTTCGATACACCATAGTGGGCAATCACAGTAACAACTACAAAATCACGTGTTCTGAAAATGTTAATAGTTATCCCTAAAACTTCTCTACACTTTTTTTTTCTGTTACTACTCTAGATTAGACAGGAAGGCCTTTCTGTTTAATCAGTTTATTGTCTTGCAGGTTTGTCCAGCATCTCGTGGACCGAGTCATCAATGAATTACGTGCAGGTGGATGAGGCTTCTCAATGCGAAGTAGCGGACAGCTTGCCCCCCGAGATCCTGCCAGCTCTGAATGACAACCCGTCCAGCAGCTGTCAGAGGTAAAGATTAGGCTGAGCAGCTGTCGTAGTGTTTTGTCTTGTTGCTGGGCATGTTTAACACGTGGGCTTCATTCCACAGCACCGAGGAGGCAGCAGCAGCAGGCACGACCGAGGTGAGTGAGGTACTTGCGTCTTCTGCTCCTTCCAAGAATATCTGACTGTGAGATGGATTAATGAAAGTTAACATTGCAGAGCTACAAGGAAGAGACCAAAGTAGCACATGTGTCTGCATCTGAAGATGGGGAGCGATTGATGATCCTGGAAGCTCCGTCCAACATCTCAATCACATCGGTGTCGAGTGCACCTGTGAGACAGAAGCCTGCAGGCAGGCAGTACACCAAAGAGGATCTGAAGGTACACAGGAACTCAGCATACAGGTTCCATCGTCGCCTTGAAGGGTGATGTAGCTTATATTGTTTTTCATTACAGCAGGGAAATTCCCAAAGACATTTCTAAAGTCTATAAATAGTATTAAAGAAAGTGGAAAGATGGCATTGCCTTTAATTGTATTTAGAATTAAACTACAGTAATACATTTCATTTAAAGCGTGAAGGGATACATAATGCATATTATAAATTTACTGTTAGATTGGGAAGCCTCCTGCCCAATGAAGGACACCTCCCAGATGCGGACAGATTGTTACGTCCCTTCGATGTCCGTAGATGAGAGGTTTCACTGTAACTTATTTATCTTAGAGCACCCTGTTAGCCAAGGATATTTCACTATGAAAATTTAAAATTTCTATTTTGTCTTTCTCCATCCACTATTTTAATATGCAAATATAATGTTGATCTCCTATCTTTGTAAGCACATTATTAATCGTATTCCAGCATTCCTTACTTCCTTCAGTATAATAACAAACAGATTTTAGTTATAAACTTCTTTTTTCGTAAGTTCTCTATATTTATTTTTCCTTTTGTTTTTTTCATCATTAATTTATCTAGGAAGGTCAGCTGCCTCCCTCTGGGCTCATCCCCCGATGACGCTCTTGAAGTCACATATTCTTCAAGGGAAAAATTTCATCAAATAAATTATCTTCATCCAGGTCAGGTCCTTCTACATAATGGACTGTCTCTTCAGATGTTTCTCTTTCTAGAGAATATCTCAGCAATATAAATGCCATAGCTATCTTATTTTGTGAATGAATAATCCATGCAGTGAGGAATTCAATAACATTTTCATGAAATTCATAAGAGACGCTGAGAATTCTATGTGAAATAAGAACCAATTCTAAAAATGCCCAAAAGTTGCTCTAATAAATTGATGATAAATGTATCTTCAGTCTTCTATTAACTTCGATAGCAATGGAAGTCTCAACTGCAGTTACTTCCTCACCTTCAGTTTTGATTGTGGCATCATGAAAAACCGGCGACGTTGTATTAGCAAAATGTATCACAGCAATGTGCAAGGATCATTAAACCAGAAATTTCGTACGTCCCTTTTCACCTTATGCTACAAGGGCCACTTACTAAGTCATGGCAACTATTTTTTTCCATGGAATCCCAGACCGCAATCTACTTTGTTTGATATGCAACATTTACATCAGGATGTATAGTACTTATAGATGCCGCTAGATGGTGCAAATATTCAAGGACAGAAGAAGAGGGATGTGCGCAAGTCAGTCGGTTCATTGTTGATGTGTGTAGTTTGTCAAGTATGGATGTGAGTCAGCTAGAACAACGTGCACACGATAGCAGTGCTTCGCGGTCAAAACACGACAGAATGTCACGCACAACTCGTAGAAGTTGTTGGAGGTCGTGCTCTGCCGTACAGAATTGTTGCAAGATGGGTAGCAGCTTTCCAAAGTGGACGAGTAAAAAGTACCAACGAACCTCGTATGGGATGCCCTAGGACTGTTCGTACTGATGTTGCTCATGCCACAATAGAACATTGCTTAGAGAACGACAGATGATGGTCTCTACAGGAGTTGGCAACAGAAACAGGTATTGACCAGGCAACTGTACATAAAATTTTACGGCATGATCTGCATATGCGCAAAATTGCTGCTAAATGGGTGCCACATGCACTAACAGAACATCAAAAGTGGACATGTTACGATACGTCTCGTGTGAACCTGGAACGATATGAACATGAAGGAAACATTCTGATCAGGATCATTGCCGTTGACGAAACTTGGGCCAGAGCTTATGAACCAAGCTTAAATGCCGGTCTGCTGAATGGCGTCATCAAGGATCGCCGCGAAAACACGAAGTCCGTCAAAAATCCATCTCTGGTGAATTTAATAGTCATGACATTCGAGAAATTATTTTGTGTCATTTTGTCCCCCATCGCCAGACTGTTACTGCATCTTACTACGGCACTTATCTGCAGAATAACCTACGTCGCGCTATCAGGAATAAACGTCCAGAGTTGTTGGACAATGCAATCATCCTTTGCGATAATGCAACATCCCATGCGGCAGCCATTGTTCAGACCCGTTTACGGTGCTGGGGATGAGTACTAGAACATCCTCCCTACTCTGCCGATCTGTCACCATGCGATTTCGATTTGATACCGAAATTGAAAGCTACGTTGCATGGGAGATGCTTTCATACACGAGAAGACACAGCCAACGCAGTGCGACACGAGATTGCCAGATTGGACAATGGAGCAGTTCATGGTATTGGTCGTCTTCCTCATCGTTGGCAGCGAACAGTTGGGGATTACTTTGAAGGATCTTAATGTGTTCAAAATGTGTTAATGTGCATGCAGACTATTGTTCTCAACATTATGACGTAAGATAACATTTTCTTAATTTTTACTCTTCTGTCTTGTCTACAATACTTCCTGAGAAACTCGTGTAACAGACATAATAATTGGTAAAGTACATTATGTATTTTCATATGTGTATAATGAAATGTTTGTATAACAACGCATTTGCCTAAAAAAATAGTTGCCATGACCTTTGTATATATCTGTGTGTGCGCACGCGCGCTAACAAGCTATTGTGGTTAATGAAACTAGTCAGGAATAATGTTTTCATATACATATCCTCATGGGTTGTACTGGTCGTTGCAATATGTTTGTTTTAACTTTTGCAGTCAATTTGAATATTAATAATTGACAATGAAAATCCGGGGATATCCGGAAAAAAATTATTGAATCCGGAGACTAATTTTTTTCCAGGGACAGAAAGCAAAATTCGGGATATCTGGTACCCTTACTGTAAAATAAAGACAAGAAAAGATATATAGTTATATTGCGTTAATTCGTGTCCACATAAAGAGAAACCACTTCGTTATGAGAAATGCTGGAGACGCTAATTTTCGTAAAATTGCCGAATACTTGTTTTTTATCTTTACAACACTTCGAGGGGGTAAAACAGCAAGAAGTAGATAATTGAATCTAATGAAACAATCGCCATTTTGTATTGTTTTCATTTAAGGGCAGTGTTCAATTTTATTTCTGAAACTGATACTTATGGATACTGAAGATAGACGAAAATGATGAAGACTAGATTTTTAAATTGATGTGGGAAGAGAAGCAACAGTAAATCATGCCTGTCTTGTTCTTAAAGTATGTTCAACATTTTTATTACCCTCAGAAATCCATCATTCTCAACTGGGATTGCAGACAAGTGCAGTAATTACTTTTCAACTGAAGATGACAAATTTTGTTATTTTGTATGCATACCTCCAGATAAAAATTCAGTGTAGTATGGAAAAAACATTTTTGAGTGCTAGGATTAATGATAATTTGTATTTGCAGTAAATGACATAATTTTGTATATCCAGCAAGCGTTGGAGGTGATACGACAGGGGCAGATGGGTATCAAGCCTGCAGCTAGAGCCTTCAAAATCCCAGTAGCCACTCTGCACCACGCCGCACGCCGCAGCAAGATATCGAGTCCCATGCAGCAAGGGGGCAACTATATGATGTCGTACCGCAGCAGAGGGAAGGCTGTGGCACCCAAGTGACAGTGACTCGTAGCATTCTGGTGACAGTACGATGAAATGTGACACAATCAGTGGTGAGCAGTGGAGTTTTTATTCACAGGATTTAAAACTCATATTATGTAATATGTGGATGTAACTGTAAGTTTTGATTTTATACATTACAATAAAGTTAATTTTAATTACGTTGAGCATGTCATTAATAAAAGTAACTGAAGGCTCAGAGGTAGGGTTGCCCTACAGAATTAGAAAAATATTTTCACTATCATCATGAGTACTAAACTGTCACGGATTCTTGTTTTGTGCAAATTATATTTGCGGTTAATATGTTTTGAATTGTGTAAAGACTACGAAATTCGAAGTTTTTTATAAATAAGTGACGTAGCTTTCAAGGTGAGTATTGAAGTGTTCTAGTGGCTGATGTCACAGCATTCCAAGTACAGACCCAGAAACAAAATTTGGGTCACCTGAATTTTCCAAATAAGCACTGAGCATGCGCAGTTTGTTATAACTGAAACTTGGAAAATTCAGGTGGCCCAAATTTTGTTTCTGGGTCTGTATCCCCCCTCCTCTCTCCTACCTTAGTACAGCATTGTAAGGAATTAAAAATAGCTATTTACTTATTTAAACTGAATTACATCATGAACTAATGTGCTGTACAAGAGAACAGCAAAAATATGTAGGCCTGCGTGGAATATAATCAAATGATTGCCTGTGCTTGCAGTTATTATTATTAAAAAGGTAGCTGTTTGCATGCCCGAACTTGAGTGAACTTGCATTTGTGACAGCTATGCAGTTACTAACAAAAAATAATCCAAAAGAAATAGAAATCAAAAGAGTACCACAGATACAATATGAATATGGCACAAAGGAACCTCAAAACCATAAAGACATTAAGGCCGAAGGAATTTGACAGAACTAGACCTGTGCTTCCCACATCACCACTGGTTATCCCACACAGAATATACTGGGTGTTCATTTCAAAGTGTGTCATGGATTTGAAGCGAGTTTCAGCTTTTATGTCAGAGAAGTTGCCTATTATTCAAGGTGTTCAATCTGAACTTAACGTGTACGGTATAACTTGAACGTCGTAGCAACAGATGGCGGTCTGTTCGGTCTGTGTGCTACCATGACCTCTTTCGAACTGTTTTGCGCGGGCAAGTCGTACGCAGGGTATTTATCATCTGTTGCGTACCGCAACATTCCACAACACAAATCAAATGCTCCGTGTCCATGTTGACCGTCCAAGTTAATGTCAACTAATATGTAAGTAATCGTCTTAACCCTCTCGCCATATCCCGACAGTAAGAAAAAAACTCACCTCAGTACGTGTTTCCAAACAGTTCACATTCCTGCCACTACCGGCATTACCGTACGTATCGGTACATACTCTTCAGAATGAATGTCGTACTTGCTAGGCAACTTCTCTGGCACAAAGGTAATACGCCTTTGCGGAAGTGTAGGAAGATTGAATTCTCTAGGCTCATCGGCTAGCCACATGACGGCATACGGTGAGCCACGACACACTTTGAACTGAACGCGCAGTACTTACTGCAAAACCTAAAAAAAAAAAATCACAAAGCCTACCAGAAGAGATGAAACATCAGAAACCATATACACACAAAGAGACTGGCTTCATGTCCATACTGATGGCTCATCCCTCAATAAAGATGGACTTCATTGTAAACTCTTCAGCTTTTATGTGTAGATGAAGTAGTGGCTGCATTTTGACTGCCTGACTGGCAGCATAAAGGTACAGCATGAAGAAGTAGTGAGCAGCAGGTTTGGCAGCCACTACTTTTTGGGTTGCACTGTTGTAATACGAAAGTTGCACAGTATTTTGTACTGCAGCGTGTAAAAGTAGCGACGTGTGACCGTACTTTAAGATCTCCATATATCTAACTCCAACCTGTGTTTTATGCAAAGAAGAAAATTCAACAATGACAATAGATGACCTGTACAAATGCACTGCATTAACCCCATTGCAAATGGACTCGGCATCAAAATCAAAATCATACTGGGAAGCAAGAAGGAGAATGCGGGCAATCCGAGTTCCTGGCAATCTACTGCTGCTGCTGCTGCCATCGTGAGAGACTCTCTGCACTGCACTCACATCACGGTACCAAAATACGAAATTTTAAGTGATGCAAATAAACAATACAGTAACTGTGGGTGCTGTTAATTTTTCTTAGAGTTACAGGATGTAAGCCCAAATATGCATAATACTTTATCTGGAATACTAACTGCAGTATGCTGAAATGAGTAAGAACAGCTAGCAGTACTCTCAAGTTTTATTTTTAAGAGGTATACAATGATATAGATCTCTGTCAACAACACTATTACACGTGTATCCACAGCTGTGCGTCAATTGCAACCAAGAGGACAAACTTGCTACACAGTTAAAACAACGAATATTGCACGTTATACAGTAGATATTATGCAGCTGTGTGCATGCAATGAGGAAAATAAAACTGTACACAGTAACTGAAGATAAAATTGCACTGACAAGAACATATTTTACAAATCTCTAGGGAGAGAAATGCGTCTGTAAACAAGCCGCAGTACTAAATACCTTGTAATATCAGGAACCAATTTAGGTAGGTATCTGTATTAGAATGTTCTGCTGTTCCATCATCATTCTCTACTATTTCAGTATAATCAACTTAATAAAATAATCAGGTCCTTGGACTGCATGTCAACATTCTTTCTGCATAAGAATAGACTCAATCCACACACTCTGCTATTGATATCAGTTTTGAAGAAGGGTACAGAGTTTCTGGTCTCGGAAAAGACCGAACACAGTAGATCCCCAAAATTTTCTAGGCACTAAGTGAAGAAAAAGAATGATAACAGATCAGCAGACATGACTAGTATTGCATACATCGACATCAGTAGTCAGCTGCATTATCGTATAAATGCATGTGCAAGTCTGCTTACGTTTTTCCGAAATGTATCATCTCTGCTCTTTTATATAACCAAATACAGATAAACTATATATTCCTGCAAAAATAATACTGAGTAAAATCTGAGAGGACGGAAAGTTTCAATGGTGGAACAATGACACAAAGCACAACAGAGCTATGAATTGAAGAAATGGAAGACAGTCTCTGTCTTCCAACGTTTTCAATGAAAATTAAAATTGTATCACCACAGTCTGTAGCAGCATTATATATCACACCTTAACACAAAATAAAACAGGTGCAAGTAGTGGACCAAGTCACACACTTGATCCTAAGGCAACTCCTGAGATGTTGATTGAGATAGATCCGTTTACTCTGTTTTTATGATTTTTGTACAAAACTCTTGAATGTGGTGATGAGAAGCGTGTGATACAATGTCCTGCACGCACAAAAGATCTACCAAAATGTATAGTAACTCCTCTACATGTCTACAACTGCAGTAGACGTTATAAACATGTGAAATGGCAGTTTTGATTGTATGGTCCCCACCATGCAAGATGGCAGAGATGTACATGGCTGAGATTCCTCGCCATGGGTGACGATCTATTTAAGGACAGAAAGCAAAAAAGGCCAAGTTACCTCGACACCATCCATACTGACAACATCGGTACTGGCTAGCGATGTACAAACATTGAATCGTTTCCAAAACTGTACTTCCAGTGCTGAGGATCCTTTCAAGCAGACCTGCTTGTGAGGCATGCATGGAATCTGTCCCAGTCTGCATTCAGCCAGCAGGGCAGCAAATGCAAATGCACTCGTTAATTTCAATAACAAATTTCGGCAACTAAGATAATAATGAGAATGAAATGTTATTTACATTTCAACTTATTTTCTTAAAATATGATAATACAGTGATTCTACAATAAAAATATAAAATTTGACAACCTCTAAACATCTGTGATCATATACTAACAATTAATAGAATTAAATTTAAATGACCAAGAACACCACACAGATCATCCATCTTCTTGGACTACTGGCAATGGGTTGGATGCAGAAGTACTTCATTCTCTTGAAAGGTGTGACAGGTATGACAAAACTGCGAAGTGCAAGCTGAATTGTGCAGCTTCAATGTAATTAAATTTTTTTAGTGTTATAAATTACTAAAAATACGAATTTGAAAACCCATCATCCTCAGTTGAGACAGAGGTTCACATCTGAATAGAATTTCGATGTTTGCACATCTCTAGTAAAAAAATGAACGGTTTATGTGTGAACACTCAGATGGTGCTTGGCCAGCTACGCAAACTACTGTCAACTATCGACTACTATCAGGTTCTCCGTAACTTTTCAGGCAGATGGTAACATGTCAACAAACAGTGCTATCCCTTAATACAAAAATCACCGCAAAAAAAAATTATGTTTTCTGAATATGTTCTTGGAAAACTGAGCTGTGGAAATAGCAGTTCTAACAAATAAGAATTTCAACAGGAATACGGATTTTCAAGTGCACTTGAAACATTATTCCTTTTGTATCGTGACCATGGTAATAAAAGACTTAAAGATTTTAAAATTCTTACACAGTAACTGTGTTCAGACTTACATAGCTTTGGAAATTAAAATTTACTTTCAAGGTCTATGTGGGAAGGCCTAAGCTTTATGAACAGGAAACTACGCCAGATTTGTCATTGTCACAATGTACACCAACAGTGGGACTCCCTAATCATGTGGTCACACATGGCCTGTCCCTAAGGGTTTCTACTGCACCAGAGAAGGATTATTATTCAACATTTTCAAGATTTAACGTGTGTAACATTTTGTTCCATCATGAGGGTAAGGGTGTCCAAAGACCAAAGGGTCACATACACTGTTGTGCGTGGCAGCCTATGTCCAGGAAGCTCTATGTGATCATATCTGGAGGCGTTGTAGGTTTCTTATAGTTTTCTAAATAGTTGCGTTTTGTTGACAAGGGGAAAGGATGCTGGGTAGCCGCCTTCTTGAGGACTTCTTTTTAATGCACACCAATAGTTTGAACAAGATACTTTACAAAGAAACACTTGAACATGATTCATTATGATAATGTAAGTGAAAGTGAAAGCTAATGAATTTTAATTTTTCAAAACAAAATCAATTGAAGAAATGATGTAATACAAAGCAGATGTGCAGGTTTAACGACTGTGGGACAGATTTACAACGCAGTTGGCTGGCTAGGCGATTCTTCACATGGTTAGAAACCCAGAATAATTCTTCTGAACACAAGCACTGTGGAAGTCTACTCCATCTGACCAATAATACAAGAACATACCCAGCTCTGAAAAAAATTCGAATTCAAAATTATGTGATTGTAAACATTCACTGAGTAAATGAAAACAATGTCAATAAATACAATAATTAATTCGTTTCAACGTTAATAAATATATAAAATATATAAATACTTTAATGGAAATGAACAAGTATGTTTGGTAAATGATATTGCTGGCAGTGACGAGTAGGTTGGATCAGTTGCATAGCTCTTCACTTGGCCTGTGACGTATCATGGGGGGAAGACGCCGAGTAGCCGTGGGGAGCAGGCAGTGGCAGAGCGATGGCGGGGGTGGAAGCAGGCGGCAGACTGGAGGCGGATGCCAGAGTGGTGTCCAGCTTGCGGGCCTCGTGCTCCAGCAGCAAAGCGTCTAGCGACGGGTCCTGCGACACGGTGCGCAGCGAGTCCCCTAGAGCTTGTCGCAGCTGCTGCATCTCTCGCCCTGTGCGCGAGCTCCTCAGCACGTACAGTTGTCTGCGCTTCACCTCTTGATTAAGTTGCTCCCTCAGCAACTGAATCTGCAGCAATCAATGCATAGTTTGGACTTTGTTTTTGCTCCTCGTATTTTGCTGTGAGTTTTGTCAGGGCCAACTCTATAAAAAATTCTTAGGTCTGCAACAGCCAATCACCTATAAGACGGTAGACATTAATCAATTATCAGTGATTCTTCATGAAAGGACAGACAGTATCTTTTCTCAGAAGACAATTTTTACTGTTTTTGTTCAAAATCACCCTAAGAACAATTGAAATTACAGTGTCAAAACATTTTAGTGCATTTTCTTCTTCTTCTTCCTTTCACAGATTAGGCCCTTCAATTCCATATTTGTCTAAGTCATCCAAGTCTCTTCATCATATAAGAGAAGGTAACTATTACAATCACTGCATCTCTTAATGTTCCACAACTAAGAGGACAAGAATTTAACAGATGGTGATGGAGTTGACTTATTCAAAGAATTTACGCCTGCCAACAAATGGGTAAAGTCCTAAGGATCTTACAGGCAGTAATGAAAAGATGGGTGTGTGCTTAAATGCGACAGGCGCATGTCAGTAGATTTACTGTCATGTAAAAGAACTTCTGCGGACAAAATTCCGGCACATCTGGCGACGCTGATATAACCTCTGCAGTTGCAAGCGTCGTTAAATAAAACATAACATAAAACCACGGCATGGCACGTCCTCAGGTTGCGGATCAAGGAGACGGCCTCCAGATATGGAGGGTAGCTGCGAATATATTGAATAAGCAGTCGTGGACAGCCAATGAAGGGTGGTCCTCCAGCTTGGAGGTTGGGCGAAGGGCTAACAACCCACCACCGTAAAAAACACTTGTTACGAAACCTCAAAATAAGCCTGGGAATGAGACTGATTCTCTGGCACAACCATAGCAAAAGAATAAGGTTATGAGATTTGGTACTTGGAATGTTACAAGTCTATATAGAACAGGAGGGGTAACATTAGTAGCAAAAGAACTAGCTAGATATAGAATAGACTTTGTGGGAGTACAAGAGGTTAGGTTAGATGGGAACGGCATAACACAAATAGCAGATTACTTGTTGTATTATGAGAAGGAAACGATAATCACCAATTAGGAACAGAATTCTTTATCCATAAAAGAATAAAATCAACAGCAAAAAAGGTCGAATTTATCTGTGATAGGTTATCGTATTTAGTACTTAAGGGTAGATGGTGCGATATTGTAGTTATAAATGCTCACAGCCCTACAGAAGAGAAAGACGACCATATAAAGGATAGCTTCTATGAGGAATTGGAACATACTTTTGATCAGTTACCTAGATATCACGTGAAAATTTTATTGGAAGATTTCAATGCTAAAGTA
>NC_091125.1:173657168-173682168 GCF_040183065.1 Periplaneta americana | reverse complement strand
GATATTACATCTCTTGTAAGGCATTGTAACTATCACTTGTATGCTGACGATCTTCAATGCTACATCTCTTCCCGCTTAGACCGAATAAATGACGCTATTGATAAATTGAACGAAGACATTGACTCGATTGTGACATGGACAAAGAAATTCCATCTTAATATCAATCCTGGAAAGACACAAGCAATCATATTAGGACACAAACGGCAAACCGACGCTGTAAAGCACCTCGACATTTCCCCCGTTAAAGTAAGTACAGTGCATATCCCTTTCAGTTCTTCGGTAAAAAATCTTGGCATTCACATGGATAATAATCTCAACTGGGACATGCAAATCACAGAAACCTGCAGAAAAGTATATTCTATTATCCATGTGCTAAAAAGTATAAATGTTCATCTTCCCTCTTGCTTAAAAAAGTCCCTTGTGCCGACACTTGTATTTCCCTATTTCGACTATGCTGACATTTTACTGACTGACCTCTCCAGCGACAACAAAACGAAACTTCAACGTGCTCATAATTTGTGTGTACGTTTTGTAAGCAATGTTCGTAAATATGATCATATTACCCCATCCCTGGAAGCAATAGGTTGGCTTAAACTAGATAAGAAAAGAAATTTACATTCACTTCTCCTTCTCTTCGAAATCTCGAACTCTTCTATTCCTTCGTACCCGTCGTCTCGCTTCACTTACCTTTCTTCCCACCACAATCTGAACACACGCTCTCGCCATGAAACAATACTAAAAATACCATCCCATCGCACTTCCTCATACTCATCCTCTTTCACAATAGCCCTGCCAAGACTCTGGAATTCGTTACCTGCTAGCATCAGGGACTGTCGAAATAAAATTGAATTCAAACGCAAACTTACTAGGCACTTGGTCAGTAATTAAGACTCGTTCAGACATGGTTTCTTGTAAATAGTTCCCTTAATCTATCACAAAATATCTCAATATCCGGTAATTTCATCACTGTAGATTTTTGTTATGTAGGTTTAATTTGTAATTCAGTAATTACACAAATATTCTTTGTTCTTAACTTCTATGATAAAATGTCTAGCTTTCATTAATCAGGTAATCTTGTCGTACTTTAACTTTTATTGTAATTGTAATTGTAAATTTAATATTACTTGTAATTTTATTGTTCATATTATAGTTGTAATCCCCTGGTAGAGGGGCAGAGAAGGCCTGACGGCCTTATCTCTACCAGGTTAAATAAATAAATACTAAATACTAAGTAAATTGTATCCCCGTCAGTATAACACCTGGAAATCCGTCAGAATCCGTCAAAATTAACAAAAAAATAAGATCCAATATATACATAAAGCAAATTTTAACACAACTTACTTACAAATCCTGATTAAAATAATGATTCGTCAACATCTAACTTGATTACTTGTACTTTCCGTACAAATTAAGCTTCTAGAGTACGTTTTCACGTCAATCCTTTCCAAGTCAATCTGATACCGACATCACAGAACTACAGCAATTGTTTGCAACACGGCCCCCTTTTATAAAGATATAAATCACTGAAATAAAGAATCAATAAAATACAACATTCATTTATGAATTAATACTTCATTCTTATTGTTGAAATTGCCTGTATAAAAAGACGACACCCCTGATGTAGGGGTGATTTCTTTCTGGAAATGTAGGCTAATGCAGGCTGGGACTTAAATCTTCTTGATTTTTATATATAAAGTGATTATAATTTCTAATCTACTTATTATATCTGTTTGCAGGATTGCTTTCCATACTCAGATGTTTTGAAGACAACCCGTTTCCGTGTGTCTGCTGGCATTAATGGTAAGTAAAATAAATTCTTCTTCAGACTTTCCGTGTTGAACTGTAGTTGCAGGTTGCGATTAGTAAAATATTGTGTGTTAAATTTAATGTATTTTAACTATAACACTTGTATTAGTGTTTATTAAACTCTCAATATTGTACTTAATACACATATTTGGCTAACTAGCGTTATAAGTAGGGAGCGGATTTTTATGTGCTAAAAAATTAAAATATATTTATTTTTTATGTGGTAAAAAGTACGAAAATATTTGCTAAAAATAAAGAAATATTTCTTTTAAATATGACAAAAATACCTTACTTAGCTTGGAAAAAATGTTACTAGGCACTCACCAACCACACTTGAGTGCTAGTAGTTGGCCAAGAATTGCAGTGAACAACAAAGGTCATCTCCAAATTCTCCATCATAAATGCATGTCGATTATCTCTGAACAACGACTTATACTGTGAAAACGATCTTTCCACATCACAGGACGTCAGACGTGCATATTTAAAGAGAGGAATGTCACAAACACAAAAACCGTCAATTTCACCTACAGGCACACCCTCCAATACTTGAGCAACTTTACACATTTTTTTATGTTTTTAGTAGGTTATTTTACGACGCTTTATCAACAGCTCAGGGTATTTAGCGTCTGAATGAGATGAAGGTGATAATGCCGGTGAAATGAGTCCGGGGTCCAACACCGAAAGTTACCCAGCATTTGCTCATATTAGGTTGAGGGAAAACCCCGGAAAAAACCTCAACCAGGTAACTTGCCCCGACCGGAAATCGAACCCGGGCTACCTGGTTTCGCGGCCAGACGCGCTAACCGTTACTCCACAGGTGTGGACCATTTTTTTTTACATCCACTGTTTTTCCCAAACACATTCTGGAATTTGTCCCTTAGTACTTGTACTTCTGAACCTGGTAGCGAGTCTAGTTTAATTTTCATGGCACGCACCTCCCTGTTTCAGACAACAGGTTTTTGGATGTTTCGAGTTTTTTATGATGTCTCACAAAAGCTTAGATTTGCTAATAGGTAAACCAAATCGTTTTTTAAACAACCATCTTTCAGTATATCTTGAAGGATATCGATTGACGAAGCCCGATAACAGGGAATCACAACAAGACGTATTGCCTCACTTGATAGACATGAGCGAGAGTCGAGAGATTTGTTTAAATCAATTAATGTTCATACCCGAGCTCTTATCTGTTGTGTTTCACAAACAAAGCGTGGAATGAAATCATCTTCAGCAACAATAAACATTCCTAATTATGTGTTGCAAGATCTCTCCTCCTTGTCCATGTTAATTTATTCTCTAATAATAACACTGATATTCTGCCTAGCAGTTCTCAGAACTTGAGGCGATACTATTACAAAAATGGATCACGGATACACCACACAGCGCCTAGAAACACGAAGCAACCAAGAATTCTTAAAAAGATAACGTACTTCTGAGGACATAATTGATTTAGTTTTAAAATGTTTAAAAGTGTTTGTAAAAAAAATTATTTAAGTAAAAAAAACTCCAAGATTTATGTGTTTATAATAGATTTCCTGAAAATATGTATTTACATAATTTTTTTGTGAAAATATGTTTTTATGTGAAATAAAATTCGGGTTTTAAACTTGAAACTTCATGTTCGGAATTTTTAACTTTGTTAATTGTGTTTTATCACACGCAAAAAGAACATTTAATTACATAGGAATCCGCTCCCTAGTTATTACTTTCTGGAAACATCCTTCTATTCTGGGACATGTAACGAAGAGTGGAGGAACGTTTATACAGGGTGAGTCAGGAACTCTGTGACAAATTCAGAAGAGCGATAGATCTCACAATGAAGAACATTACAGAAGGTGTTCACAGTGTCTACCCGAACCTCATTACATTGTCGTAGCATTGATTGTCTTATTCTGGCGAACATTTCAGTTCTGTGTCGCAGTTGATCAAAAGCAGTGAATATTCCTATTCCCATTTCCCCCCTGGTGTCAACACGACACTCTTCACATGTCCCCAAAGAAAAAATCTAGGGGTGTTAAGTCGGGTGATCGCGCTGACCATGCAACAGGTCCTCCTCTTCCTATCCATTGCTCCATGTAGGTGTTGTTCAATTGTGTTCGTACACAGCTATTAGATGCGCAAAGCTTCTCTCCCGTTTCTTCTAGCTTACCCGCAACGCATTATCATGTCACTAACCTCAAGCAGATCAAAGACGTCCATTCTAGGTGAATGATTGCACTCAGCTACTCCTGTAACGGTACACAGACCAGTGACGTAGCGTCAATGTAAGCTAAAAAGCTTATCTTCCCCAGTTAATAATAATTTCATAATAAACCTGCAGTTTATGGAGAAAATTATTTATTAATTTTAATAGAATTTATATTTACGCGTTAAATATTGTGATGCGGCAGCTCAGGATGATTTGTGATGCAGCAGTAAACAAGAAGCCTGCATACACCAGCTTCCAAGCAGACTGGTTTCTTCTGTGTAATACACCCCGCAGATTTTCCATCCCTTTCTACTAAGCTACCCTAGTCGCAAGGCTCGCAAGAAGCTAGCTTTAACATTTAAAATAAGTAGTTTCCGCGTTATCCCTTTTCGTCAGTTGTGTTCAGTTGAAGTGTTAGTGTGCATTGTGGCTGATATAATAAATAATGAGCGAAATAACAGTTCCTGACACTAATTTACTTGAATTTTTTTTAGGACAATTGTATTATCAAGACTGACTTACGAACAAAAGTGTGATTTAAAAAACAAATGACCGACTCCCTTGCTGTGAATGAAGGACACAACCAAAAGACAGACGCATACTTACATAATGATACTGATATTGTGATTTCTCTAAGTATGACAGGGAGTGAGCTAATGATATACGTATACGTGTCTATTTGTTAGAGATATGTGCAAACCGTGAAATCATATTTTATTGCGTATCATTTGAGGTCATGCCTTATTGGTGTTACTTACGATGTTCCAACCAATCTTCGACTGCTGACTTGAAATTGACTACTATTTATTTTAAGACTGTATTTTTGTAATACGTTTTCTCATATTGCATGAAAGACAACTTGAGTTAGCTTCCCCTGCTCAAAATTTCATGCTACGCCACTGACACAGACATGGGGTAGGGGGAGTTAGGAACAAAGCAGCATTGAAACATAAACAGAGGTGCGTAATTCTAAACAACTCATAGAATAGAATAGAATAGAATAGAATAGAATGTTTCATTTTCGCTGGCAGAGTTAAGGTCGTAAGGCCTTCTCTTCCACTCACCCAGCCTTAATTAATACAACAGTGACATACATATTTAAATTATGAATATTTACAATACACTAAAGATTCTACAGTAATATTCTTCAGTTGAGTTTTAACGACTAGTACATGTTTATTTAAATTGAGATAAACCTATAAGAAAAAGTAATAATTTAATTTATGAGCTAATGTAATTCAATTCAGTCTATATGCAGTATGCAAATAATTATAATTAAGCTGGATAGCTAGTTGGTTAAATGATGAGAAATAATTTAATAGAAGTTTACTAGAACTAGCTATGTTACAGTGAATATACATAATCGAAGTGATAGCCGTCCAAATCTTGGATTTAAAATATCGGCATCCTAATCAATTCAAATGAATAAAAAAGAAAATGTAAGTTAATGTTAAAAAATACATAATGAAATTTAAAAAAAATATATTCTGCGACAAGATGTGGTAGCTATCAAAACGATAAAATTTATTGAGAATAAATAATATACATTGAATATTATAAAGATGAATAGAGATGGTGATTGATGATGTTCAATGAAGATTTTAAAATGGTTGATGCAATTGTCTGAAGAGTCTTTTCAGGAACTTTAATTTTCTCAGGATCTCCAATATATTGATATAATGAGAATAATATTAATGTAATGAGATTTTGCCATTAGAAGTTTTGTATTCTATTTAGAGAAATTAACGGTAATAATAAGAATAAACAGATGTTAGTTACATTTCAAGTAACAAATATTAACCAGTAATTAATCTGTTAAGTAAGAATTTATGTAATTTTGACCTAAATGAAGTTATTGTCCAACAACCCCTTACATCACTCGGAAGGGAGTTCCAACTGAAACTGTGTTGTTGGGTTGTTTAACAAAAAATGAACCTCATTGCGAGATCTAAGAGAAAGAAAAAAATCTTGATTATAATGCGTGAAGAAGATGTCACGATTTATTTAAACAAAAAGTAATAATTACACAAGAAACCTTTCAGATTATCTAACTCTATCCCAAAAATCATTGATCTAATTACACTCATTCTGGAGTAATTAAATTTTTGTTACAAAAATGTAATTTTTCAGCCATTTTTCATAACAGATAAATAGTTATTATAATCCACAAAGATAGTGAGATTGGGTTTTCAGTAAAAAACTTCATTTTTCACAGGCATTTGGTCTATGTGTAGACTAAATATCAGGGAGTTTCACGTAAGTAGGACAGGAGTGAAACATCACTTTTGAAGGGGCGTTTTTAAACTTTTGATAGAACCTGTACAAAGACTTTAAAGCATGTTTTACTTCAATAGTGCACATTATATTGAAATTCCCCATCCATGGGGTAAATTGAGTATAGTTAAACTTAGGGTTATTCTTATTATTATTATGATAAGAAGAGGCAATACAATCACTCTAGAACAGTCATGCCAATTATTGATGCCCATAGGAGCAAGCGCGCGCTTTAGAGCTCAGGAGAGCCTGAGCGCTTTACAGCGGAAAGGAAAGAGACAGACGAAAGAGGTGGTATATGCCGCTTGGTCGAGCTATATTCAGGGATGGCCAGCACTGATTCAATGGATAAAGGGAAGAGAACTTATTAAAACTGTATCCATGTTAATTTTTAGATTTGCCTGAGAAGTATAAGTGCATTATGAGAATGTAAGTTTTAATTTTAATGCTCATTTTTCAAACGTTTGATTTTTTTATTCAAAAGAAATATTTTTTCAACTTTTTTTATAGAAAAGTGAAATTTTCAGGTATATACCTATTTATTTAGTAGGCTTACAGAATGTTTTCGTAAATCTAATATGCCGTAAATACGTATTACTGAAGATAGTGTATTGAAAATTTTGAAAATATTCGCATGGAAATTCTTTGTAAGGAAATGAATTAACAAAGCAACTACTGTTACATCATAAGCAAAAGATACGTGCCCATGTGTTGTAAAAATGTCAGCTCTATAGCTTCAGCAGATTTCGAGAAAATAATTTAATATTCTGATGATAGGAAGTTGCTCACCAATATCACCTTAAAACCATAATGCGATAAGAGTTTTTTTACCTATGTAATATTAGTTACACTTAAAACAGATACAGTATCTAGGTAACTTTGCATTGTACTGTAATATTGTTTTGATTAGTTTATTGATTACTTTTGTACGGCTAAAGATACCATGAATATAAATTCCAACTTATCATGTCATACTCAATCTCTTTCTTTGGAATATTACTTTCTTTATGAATGATGTGTTTCATCCACTTAATACAGTATAATATTGTACTACTATGGAATTTAAGTGAATATTCCTTCTTAACTCTCTATTATGTTATTAAGATTTAAAACACAAGTGCAATATTAAGAAATCAGTGTTAGTACTTTTGTTTTACAGACAAATTAGAAAATATTAAACAGAAAGAAGCCACATAAAAATAACGACATAAAATTTCACGTTCCGTTTGAAGTTTGTGCACCACTGTTTTCTTAATCCAACAGGTTGCTTATTCATATACGCAACCCTTCCTCTTTCCATACCTAGCGCTTGCTGCCCGCGCACGACGTCAAGGTTAGAAAAATGCGCTTGCTTTGACATCACTGCTCTAGAAGGTCACAGTGCCAACATATAAAAAACTGACTGGAAAATTTTGTCATGAGGTGCCTAAATTAAAAAAGCTGTTTTTATACCCAAATTATCCCGACCCGCCCTATGTAAAAACTTTTGAATTGAAGTAACATGTTCATTTTTCGATTCCGTTATTTTTATGAAGAGTTTCAATTACATATTGAACTGCATACTTCAACGTATTCGCCATTCTCTCAAAATAGCCCTCTTTGTCTGTTACGATAATCAGACAAATGTACTACTAAATAGGATGCCGGTCGTGGAATATGGTCTGCTTTAAATTTGTTCTGGTTAATGGCGCTCACCCCGGGCGGCAGTTATTTCGTAAACAAATGAATTCCAATCCTGTTCCAAGTGATTGTTTGGGTGGTTAGTTAGTGGGTCTACATCGCGTTTGATGACGTGTTTATGTCGGTCAGGTGAAACCCACCATTTCCCCAGTTTGACTGGAGTGGAGCGAGCGTGCTGCGGTTAAGCCGTACTCAGATCTGTAAATGGGTCTATGTTCGAGTCAGGGGCGAGGAAAATCTTTCCCTGCGGGCCATAAAAGAATTCAACATTAACAGATCGTAATGACAATTTTGTGAAACACTACACAAATTATTGCGATCTGAAGTGTTCATTATGTACCGTTGGACGGGATGTTTCTGGCTGCTCTAAGGCCCGTATGTACAGATACGGAATTAAAATTTGGAGCTAGCCTTGATGGGATATGATTATGTCTTGTGACGAGAATATTGTACGAAATGGAAATATAAAAATTGGAAATTTGTCCTTTGAAGAGGTGGAAAAATTCAAATACATGGGAGCAACAGTAACAAATATAAATGACACTCGGGAGGAAATTAAACACAGAATAAATATGGGAAATGCCTGTTATTATTCGGTTGAGAAGCTTTTATCATCCAGTCTGCTGTCAAAAAATCTGAAAGTTAGAATTTATAAAACAGTTATATTACCGGTTGTTCTTTATGGTTGTTAAACTTGGACTCTCACTTTGAGAGAGAAACATAGGTTAAGGGTGTTTGAGAATAAGGTGCTTAAGAATATATTTGGGGCTAAGAGGGATGAAGTTACAGGAGAATGGAGAAAGTTACACAACACAGAACTGCACGCATTGTATTCTTCACCTGACATAATTAGGAACATTAAATCCAGACGTTTGAGATGGGCAGGGCATGTAGCACGTATGGGCGATTCCAGAAATGTATATAGAGTGTTAGTTGGGAGGCCGGAGGGAAAAAGACCTTTAGGGAGGCCGAGACATAGATGGGGAGATAATATTAAAATGGGTTTGAGGGAGGTGGGATATGATGATAGAAACTGGATTAATCTTGCTCAGGATAGGGGCCAATGGCGAGCTTACGTGAGGGCGGCAATGAACCTCCGGGTTCCTTAAAAGCCAGTAAGTAAGTAAGTAATATTTGTAAGTTTCTATCCATAAATTAAGTTCTATATTACATTGCTTACTTTTGCCATGCATGTCTCAAAAACTAAATACATAGGTTGCCAAACATGTATTCATGCAAAGTGTGTTTAAGGATCGATTAGTATGGCAGTATGAAAAATCGAGCATCATTTGTTAACAATCAGCAGAGCCATCTATGCAACTCAGAGAATAGCACGCAAACAGACACTAGAACTTGGACATAGGAAATAATGGGTGTTACTTTTATATACAGACTGAGAGAAATGCATTGAAAAATAGCAAAGAAGGATATACGACATAATACTGGTTAATTTAAACAAAATAATAAACAATTTTGCTTGAAGAACTGTTTTCAGAACCTGGGAAGAGTGATAGTAGGGGGAAGAAGCTGCATAAAGATCGTAATATTTGCAGATGATATGGCGCTGCTAACAAAAATGAGATGGTACTAAGGGATATGCTACTGGAGCTAAATGACAGCTGTGAGCAGTATGGGATGAAGATAAATGCAAACAAGACGAAGACCGTGGTCATAGGAAGAAAAATGAAAAAGGTAAACTTGCGAATTCTAAATGAGGCAGTAGAGCAAGTGGACAGCTTCAAATACTTGGGGTGTACTATAAGCAGTAACATGAGCTGCTGCCAGGAAGTCAAAAGGAGGATAGCAATGGCAAAGGAGGCTTTTAATAGAAAAAGGAGCACCTTCTGCGGACGTCTGGAAAAATAACTAAGGAAGAGACAAGTGAAGTGCTTTGTGTGGAGTGTGACATTGTATGGGGCAGAAAAATGGACATTACGACGAAATGAAGAGAAGCTACTAGAAGCATTTGAAATGTGGATATGGAGAAGAATAGAGCGTGTAAAATGGACAGACAGAATAAGAAATGAAGCTGTGTTGGAAAGAGTGGGTGAAGAAAGAATGATGCTGAAACTGATCAGGAAGAGGAAAAGGAATTGGTTGGGTCACTGGCTGAGAAGAAACTGCCTACTGAAGGATGCACTGGAAGGCATGAAGGATGCACTGAAAGGAATGAAGGATGCACTGAAAGGAATGTTTTTTTATTTTTTATTTTATTGGGTCATTTTACGACGCTGTATCAACATCTAGGTTATTTAGCGTCTGAATGATATGAAGGTGATAATGCCGGTGAAATGAGTCCGGGGTCCACCACCGAAAGTTACCCAGCATTTGCTCGTAATGGGTTGAGGGAAAACCCCGGAAGAAACTTCAACCAGGTAACTTGCCCCGACCGGGAATCGAACCCGGGCCACCTGGTTTCGCAGCCAGACGCGCTGACCGGAAAGGAATGGTGAACGGGAGAAGAGTTCGGGGCAGAAGAAGATATCAGATGATAGACGACATTAAGATATATGGATCATATGCGTAGACAAAAAAGGAAGGTAGAAAATAGGAAAGACAGGAGAATGGTGGGTTTGCAGTGAAAGACCTGCCCTTGGGCAGAACCCTGTGATTGAATGAATGAAGTCTGTGGTTTCTCCGTGTGCAGGATTAATAGAAACACAAATAAAAAAGTTCAACTTAGATATTATGGAATTTTTGCTTATAGCTTTCGACTCACTCATCTCCGGACCAGGGTTCCTTATCCCAAATTGATACATGTGCCTTTCCCCATGATTCCTGAAAGTTTGTAACATCAGCGCGGAAACACCCTGTATATTTTGAAGGGAAACTTCAACTTACAGTTATACTGCCAAATGTTTGGGGCCTCGGCGAGCGGATGACCCTGTATTTTAATTTCGTAGAGTTTCTGAAAATTTAACTAAGAACGTTGGAAAACTAAACAAGGAATTTTCGTCCAAGTAACAACAGCACTGAATCTAGATTTTTACATGCGTTATAAATTATATTCCATATTAATAAAGAGCGTTTTAGTGAGGTTTTCGCCGTATGCCCGGTTAACGCAAACAGGGTGAGAAAAGAATGAAGGGAGCAGGGTGTGTGAGTTTTGGTATTCAAACATAGGGGTCCTGCGCTTACTTCTGTCTGAGAACCGGGAGGGAAGAAAGAATGGTAACAAACAATAGGAGAGGGAAAGTAGAGAGAAGTTAGGAAGGAAAGGTAGAGAGAAAGGATGTGTACCGCTGGGGAGGGTTTGGGTGGGATGGGGGTGCTAATATTAAATCACAGAGGACTATACAATTTGCATTGCAAATATTCACGGCGGTGCGATAGTTTGGAAGTGTGCACTATTATTGTTAGGCGAGAGCTTGACTACCACAAGCACCATTGGGGCGGAAACCCCAAGAAACAGAACAAGAAAAGAGGAGGGGGACAGAAAAAACAAGAGAAAGCAATTCCATGGCGAGGAAGCAATTACCCCAGGCTTCTCGCTGAATCTGAAGCACACGCTGTCTTTATTACCTGCAGGAGTCGAACAAGCAGCGATCGTGTTCGCACGGAGTAAAACAAACATAAAATAACCTGCAGCGTTACCTTGACGACGACGGACGGCTTTGAACAGGAAGAGCGTTACGAGTTTGTTTTCAAATCATTCCAGAAAAAAAAATTCAACTTATTTTTCTTCATTACACTTAAGAAGAGAAGGCCTGATGGCCTTATCTCTACCAGGTTAAATAAATAAATAAATAAATAAATAAATAAATAAATAATTGAATAAATAAATAAATAAGTAAATAAAATTAGTAAAATAAATAAATAAGTAAATAAATGAATGAATGAAATAAAATAAATAAATAACTAAATAAACAAGTAAAATAAGTAAAATAAATAAGTAAATAAGTAAATAAAGAATGAATGAATGAATTAAAATAAGTAAATAAATAAATAAATAAATAAATAAAATAAGTAAATAAATGAATGAATGAATGAAATAAAAATAAATAAATAAGTAAATAAAATTAGTAAAATAAATAAGTAAATAAATGAATGAATGAAATAAAATAAATAAATAACTAAATAAATAAGTAAAATAAGTGAAATAAATAAGTAAATAAGTAAATAAAAAATGAATGAATGAATTAAAATAAGTTAATAAATAAATAAATAAATAAATAAATAAATAAATAAATAAATAAATAAATAAGTGAAATAAGTAAATAAATGAGGAAATTAAACACGGTAGAGAATCTTTTGTCATCTAGTCTGCTGTCAAAAAATCTGAAAGTTAGAATTTATAAAACAGTTATATTACCGGTTGTTCTGTATGGTTGTGAAACTTCGACTCTCACTTTGAGAGAGGAACAGAGATTAAGGGTGTTTGAGAATAAGGTAGTTGGGAAAATATTTGGAACTAAGAGGGATGAAGTTACAGGAGAATGGAGAAAGTTACACAACACAGAACTGCACGCATTGTATTCTTCACCTGACATAATTAGGAACATTAAATCCAGACGTTTGAGATGGGCAGGGCATGTAGCACGTATAGGCGAATCCAAAAAATGCATATAGAGTGTTAGTTGGGAGGCCGGAGGGTAAAAGACCTTTAGGGAGGCCGAGACGTAGATGGGAAGGTAATATTAAAATGGATTTGAGGGAGGTGGGATATGATGATAGAGAATGGATTAATCTTGCTCAGGATAGGGACCGATGGCGGGCTTATGTGAGGGCGGCAATGAACCTCCGGGTTCCTTAAAAGCCAGTAAGTAAGTAAATAAGTAAATAAATAAATAAATGAATACATGAATAAATAAATAAATAAATAAATAAATAAATAAATAAATAAATAAATAAATAAATAAATAAATAAATAAATAAATAAATAAATAAATAAATAAATAAATAAATAAATAAATAAATAAATGAATAAATAAATGAATGAATAAATAAGTAAATAAGTAAATAAATATGGTCTGTCTTGCTGAACTTCTAGGATGCTATGCAGAGACATTTCGCTAGCTCGCGCTACGAGTGTACGAAAAACGTTAGTTCGCTGATCATCCACCAGAAGCCCGCGCTAAGGATGTCTATGAATATGGTCCTAGTTTCTGCTCACCCCCTCCTCGTGTCTCCTCTCCCTGTCTGCCCCAGCATTACTGTATTTTTATTCTCTAGTTCTTTCCTCTTTTTGTTGTTTCATCGTCATCGTATTATGTACATTCTCTCCCACCCAACATCCTCATACTCTTGTTCTTTCGATGTAACTGTTCCTCGAATTTGGAATTCCCTGCCGAGTAATATCAGAGACTGTCAGACATCAAAGGAATTTAAGAATTAACTAAGGAGACATTTATAAATGAATTCTCGTTACCAATAGAAGGGTTCGGAGCCATAGTGGGCCAAGCGCCATATATTAAAAGCGTAGAAAACAAGGATTAAAATTAAGAGATTACCATAATTCAGTGAAACCTATAGCAAGTAATATAAAGTATACACATTAAATCTAAATGATATGCCAAACTTCATTAAATTTTGGTATTCATTTAACTTTAACCCTTGTTTTCTCCGTTTTTAATAAATGGCGCTTGGGCCGCTATGGCTCTGAACCTTTCAATAGTAGTTGTATCAATTTCTTTTAATACATCTGTAGTACGAGTGGAAAGACGCTGCGATGTTGCCAGACTGGTGAAACTTCAAAATTAATTTTCTAATTAACCGTGCATTTAATCACAAAACATAATGTAGGCTTTTTATTCGTGTAAGTGTACCCTATCGTCCCTGGATTATTTCACTTCCATCCTGAATAGCTACGGTGATTTTTTTTAAACCCCACAAGCTTGAATAATTTCGAGACACTCTGTATTGTGACGGACTCTATGCAAGAACCTCCCTTACAATATAATGCCTTTTAATAACATACTTCATCATCATCATCATCACCATCATCATCATCATCATAAATGTTTTATTTAACGACGCTCGCAACTGCCGAGGTTATATCAGCGTCGCCGGTGTGCCGGAATTTTGTCCCGCAGGAGTTCTTTTATATGCCAGTAAATATACTGACATGAGCGTGTCGCATTTAAGCACACTTAAATGCCATCGACCTGGCCCAGGATCGAACCCGCAACCTTGGGCATAGAAGGCTAGCGCTATACCAACTCCGCCAACCAGGCCGACATCTTGATCATCATCATCATCATCATCATCATCATCATAAATGTTTTATTTAACGACGCTCACAACTATCGAGGTTATATCAGCATCACCGTTGTACCGGAATTTTGTTCCGCAGGAGTTTTTTACATGCCAGTAAAGCTACTGACATGAGCCTGTCGCATTTAAGGGGAGGCAGAGGTGAATATTTCAAAATCCACAAAATGTATCCGATTTGTTTGAAATTGATCATGGATACTAAGTATGTTATTCGTAATGGACATACTAAGTTTCAACTTTCTAAGTACAATAGTTCTGTAAATATTAATAATTTTATAAAACTTTATATCGTTTGATATAAAATGCTCCCTGCACCATATTGTAAGAAATTGTCAATATTTCTTTTTATTTATATGTTCAGAGAAGGTATATAAATAATGATAAGTATTAGTTTATTATGGGAATAATATAGTAATACAGTTATCTTGGTTTTAATTTCATACTTTTAAGAGCACAAAATCAAAAACTAACATCGGAATATCAAAATAAAGATAATAAAAATGGTAAAAACCAAATTTTCATTTTTTCTTCAGTTTTGTTCGAAAATTTCACCTCTGCCTCCCCTTAAGCACACTTGAATGCCATCGACCTGGCCCACGATCGAACCCTCAACCTCGGGCATAGAAGGCCAGCGCTATACCAATTCCAACAACCAGGCCGACATCATCATCATCATCATCATCATCTCCATCATCATCATCATCTTTATCATCATCATCCTCATCATCATCAACATCATCATCTTCATCATCATAATCATCAACATCATCATCATTATCATCATCAACATCATAATCCTCATCAACATCATCATCAACTTCATCATCATCTTCATCATCATAATCTTCATCATCATCATCTTCATCATCATCCTTATCATCATCATCCTCACCATCATCGTCATCATCAACATCATCATCATGTTTATCATCATCAACATCATCATCATCTTCACCATCATCTTCATCATCATCATCATAAACTTCATCATCATCATCATCTTCATCATCATCTTCATCCTCATCTCCATCATCATCATCTTCATCATCATAATCATCAACATCATCATCTTCACCATCATCATCTTCATCATCATCATAATCTTCATCATCATCATCTTCATCTCCATCTTCATCATCGTCATCATCATCTGCATCATCTTCATCATCACCATCTTCATCATCACCATCTTCATCATCACCATCTTCATCATCATCATCATCATCTTCATCATCTCCATCTTCATCATCTGCATCTTCATCATCTCCATCTTCATCATCATCATCTTCATCATCACCATCATCTTCATCCCCATCTTCATCATCGTCATCTTCATCTCCATCTTCATCATCATCAACATCATCATCATCTTCATCTCCATCTTCATCATCAGCATCTTCATCATCATCATCATCTTCATCATCATCTTCATCTCCATCTTCATCATCATCATCATCAACTTCATCATCATCATCATCTTCATCATCATCATCATCATCATCATCTCCATCTTCATCAACATCATCATCATCATCATCACCATCATCAATTACATCTTCATCTTCATCTTTGTCTTCATCATTAACTTCATATTCTTCTGCTTCTCTCGTCCTCCGTCTTGTCTTTAACTCTGTTCTTTTCTCTATCCTACCACGTTATCTTTTCTTCCCAATCTCCCACTTATTCTCGCCTGCCTCCTCTTCATTCCCCTCCCCGTATTTCTTCCCCCTCCCACACTACAGCACACAGACATCGATCTCCTCATAATTCCTCGTCACTGTCGTGTTTATTTCAAAGTGTTGTCGTAATGAATGTACTTTCTTTCCTCTAATTCAGAAGGCCGTGCTCACACAGGGTCAAGTCACTGTCTCTAAATTCAGTCATCAAATTTACATGCCGCGCCGCACCGTCGTCGTCATTTGTTCAAGTCACTCGGAGCAACAGCGGCGCATGTCCCGTCTGTTGGCCCTCAGCTGCACGTCAGGTGTAGGCAGTCCTGGTGCACACCTTGTCCGGAATTCCTGGAGCCTGTCCAACCTCCATTTCCGGTATCCGCTGCGAGATTATTTCTGTAAATGTTGGTTAACTCACGCACTTCACTGTAGAGGTGGCTCAACGCAGTGAAGTTATGTTCATATGTTTGCTTAGGCTATTTGTCTATAGCAGGACAAACCCCGAATTAGGCCTACAGTAAATAGTAAAAAATCATGGCTACTTATGTCATAAAATTGAAAAAAAAGTGGAAGAACTGGAAAACAATGGAAAAGGAGGTAAATACAGATATAAATACTAGATGCAGATATAAATATAAATAAAAAATGCAACTGTAAAAATTGAAGAGGAGATAAATATTGTTCGAAAAATTAGGACAGAAAATATGTAAGGCTTAGGCCTATAATTATTATACTTCAATTTGCGTCAGTATCTATTTTATCCACTTCACACATCGTCTCTGTATTCCTCATCTTTCACTGTTGCTACCTCTCGTCACTGGAACTCTCTGCCGCCTGAAGTCAAGGGCTGCCGAACATTGAAATCTTTCAAATCCAAGTTAGAAAATTATCTTATGACGAGTTGCCAAACTGACTTACTATTATGACAAGTGTTGTATTGCATGTTTCCACGTATTCACATTTTTTTATGTTCTAGTGATATTTAACTTATTTTATATTTTTGTTTTCATATTTTCCGATAATGGTATATCTATAATGTGATAAGTTAAGCTATATATAATCATAATTTTCCTTACTGTGTGTACTTAAAAATATTGTATTCATTGTATGCTTTGTACTGCACTATTTTATTACTATTATTATTATTATTATTATTATTATTATTACTACTATTATTACTACTATTCTTATTTTTTGTTATTATTATTATTATTATCATTATTATCAATAATTGTCTTATTTTTTTATACTTTGTATGTCTCATTTATTTTGACCTACTGTTCACATTTTATTATGCTTTTTCCTTTTTTCTGTATGTTATATATTATGTCTGATTTCTACTTACTTGTTGTTTACATATTATTATTATTATTATTATTATTATTATTATTATTATTATTATTATTATCTTATTCAGTTTTGTGTGTAAAATTGTAGTGTACTTTGTAAATTTGTAGTGTTTTTTGTAACGCAGTTTTACTCCTGGTTGAGTGTTAGAGAAAGCCGTATGGCCTTAACTCTGCCAAGTTAAATAAATCATTACTCTTATTATTTTATTACAAAATATTTACAGTACAGATTTAGGGTTATATCATACTTACAAATATATAAATGCAACTGTAAAAATGAAAAGGAGAAAAATATTAATATTTTAAATACAAGAAGTAAAATGTAAAATTGAAAATTTAAAGAGTAACGAATAGATAGCAATATTAGCAGTATTATTTTAAACAGACTACCGTCAATATTTTAATAAGAAGAGGAAAAAGGAATTTACGAAGATTGTCTCCCCTACCTAAGCACAAAATATAACATCCATTTAGATAACTGGAGAATACACGGTTTATTGTTTGGAGCCGGAGGACGTGTTACAAATTTTGTACATAAAACCTTAATAGAAATAGGTTTCACGGTAAATTGCTTGAGAGAAATAATTATTGATGTTATAAAAGATTCCTTAGGGATTCTTCACCATTATTTATACTTTTAAAAGTAATATTTTAAACTATTGTTGTTAATCTAACATTTCATAATATTCCATATACTTCATATGTATTTTTTTTTTAGAATTGAAAGTTTTATATATCTTAATTTATTATAAATGTTAAATTCATTGTTTAAACGATATAATTGCCGTATAATTATTTTGTATTCTGAACTCTCTAGAGTCCAGCAGCAGACGAAAATGATTAAATTCGACAAGTAGTATTTAATATAAGAAATGTTGAACTCTGGGTACAATATTTTGCATATTATTCATAGAATATAGAACACATTCTTAACACTGCTGAATTTTTATGTGGTAAGATGTTTGTTTTTTGTATAACAATTGGCGATCTCTTAAATTTGATAACATTGATAAAGGCATATCACATGCATACATACATACATACATACATACATACATACATACATACATACATACATACATACATACATACATACGTTAAAACATTTATCTAGTAGTAGCAGTAAATAAGTATTACCAAGTTGAGGTTTCAGTGTATATATACAACGAATAAACTGTTGGAAGGTTGGATAAATGATATTAAAAACCCAGTGTGAGATTGAGCAGAAGTTGGCATATTAAGATACTAAGTGAGCGGATTATCTATGAAACGTCAGCTTGGTATGGAGTTGACGGGCGCGGAGTTTACGCTCCCGGCCAACTTACAATAAGATTTAGTGGTTAAAATCGTGGCACTAGGGTTACTAACAAAATACTACTTGTTGTGATTTTTAATGTTAAGTATACAATTAGATGTACTCATGTAATAAAAGGAGGTGCTGAAACTACCTTAATTTTCCATATTTCTTGCATAATAACATATCCACGTAAGTGACCCAAACTTCATTCGAAAACAAAATGAAGTTAGGATAAATTTCTCCGACATATACCAAAAATCCATTCAAAAGTGTACTCCTACTTACTTGATCACCCGGTTTAAGCTTTTATGCTCGACCATGCCGAAATGTAGTAATTATACACCTGGAAGCAGCCCTTTAATCCACCTCATTTAAGTACACCTATTCATTAAAGTTCAGATGTTCCACAAATCAGAAAACACCATTGTAGCAATATGAAAGCGCAAGTATCGATTATTCTCGGATATGCAATCGAAAGACAACTAGCGAAACGTCACGGAGGCAGGAAATCCAATACTGTTCTGTTACTATAATAATTAGCGTTAATTGTAAATAATATTCAAATAAATTCAATTTGTAATCTCATTTTTCAATGTTTAAATCAGTTTCAAGGTTATATCAAGATTAAATTTCATTTTACTCTCTAGATTATATCAAAGTCAATTACATTTGTTTCTCGGAGAGAGAGAGAGAGAAAACTCATCCGGCCTTAATTAAGGATGACCACGAGGATCCGGAAATGAATAGCAAACAAATACAATTAATTAAATATGAATAGTGTTATAAAAATAAAATGTAATAATTAAGCACCATTGATTATCAATTGTAAAATAAAATCTTAGAAGATGACTAAATTATACTGATAAAAAAAGATTTTATTTAAAATTAGCATATCCTTAATTAAGGCCTTCTGAGTGGTATAAATGAAACTATATAATCTGCAGGGAATCTTTAAGAATTTCCGAGATAATTTTTTGAATTTCAAAAGATGACATTGATAATTGTTTTAAAAAATGATATGTAAATATTGGTAAAGAACTTCGAGCACCAAAAAATAAACCTGTCACTGACCAATTGAAGAGAGGGATGTTATACTTAGCACTAAGGTAGGGAATACAAGGTTCATAAATGGCCCTCTTTTCATGATGAGCTTGGTTTAGATCTCTCTCCATGCGTATAGTTGGATCTATGATAATAGCCTTTTGTTGTTGCCTGTTTATTGCTAATATATCAGCTCTTCTGTGAGAGTCGTCTTCAGAAATGCAGTGGACCTCTTCATGAACTTTCCAACCCGAAGAAGACAGGCGATAGCTCCACGGACTCTATGATGCCTGTTGTTACGCAATAACTCTCCTTTCCGACAAAAGCCCAACACGTGGCCAAGGGTTTCTGTCTCGTTGCAGCCAGGTTGACGGCAACGGGTCGTGCTGAAAGCTCTGCCAGGAACGGAGCGCACTAGAGTAAGATTGCAGGACATCTTGATTGCATTAATATATTCTGAAGACGACAAATTCCTTTTTGGTGCTGACCCATGAATTGGCTCTTGGATATTCTTCATAGATGACTACACCTTTCCCTTATGAGGCAACTGACACCAGGAGTCAAACGATCTCTTTCGCAATTCATCACGTAGATGCATTCCAGTTGTTCGAGGTGTTATGTTGGCTTCAGGAATTTTCAGGCGCTTGAGAGCATTTGCAATCAATACTTTCGCGTCTGCGCACATCTCACAATTTACGAGATATTGCACAGGGTCAGTTCCGCTCCACAGTCAGATAAGAATAACATGAATACTGATGAATAATTTCAAGTTAGCCTAAAAAGTCGTATGAAACTTGCCTGTAATGGTAATTAAGACGCTCTTATGAAAATTATGAAACTCGCTTTCGCTCGTTTCATAAACATACTCGTGTCTTAATTACTACCATTGTAGGCTCGTTGCATAATGTACTATTGCACCACAGGAATTCAATGCGATTTTAACTTAAGTAACTTTGTAGCTGTGTATGAAATTCCCGTTTGCTTTTAAAGAGACCTTTCAGATCTTCGGGCAGATTTAGCAGTTGATATCCTCTGTTAATTTTTGTACTATTTTTTTGAAAGTCATGTTATTTCCCACATTCATACATGACTCATACATGATAATGGAGAATGCCGCATTCCACTACATTCACACTTCAATTCGTGTACTTTTATTTCTTCATTTTAGAAAGAATTGTGATAAAGAAAGGAATTACTCTCAAGACTTTTGCGAAAATAAACGTTAATATCGACTGGGGTGAGCACGAGACATTCAGTCTCTCCATCTTTTTCCTTGTCTATTTACTGCGATTTCTAATAATCTATTGGGCGCATTTTGTTCATATTCAGTATGTATGTATGTGTATCTATTTATTCACACTGCAAATGGGTGTATTCCCGGTGGCAGTGGTAACTAATTACACTCAATAATGACAATTAATAATAAACACAACTAATAAAAATAATTAATAATAATAATAATAATAATAATAATAATAATAATAATAATAATAATAATAACAAGGAGACTCCTAAATTAAATGAAGCATGATCACTTAAAATAATATTTAAAGTAAATCTAACTTGTATCTTAACCCTAAGTTCGAACTAAGACCCACGAGTGTGACAGGTTCATACCTGCACAAGTACCTTCCAACACTACACTCATTTCGCTGTCAATTCACTCACTGCACTGGGACTACGACACATTTCACTGATTCTATCCTGATTTCACTAACACTTCTAACCATTTCACTGTTCAAATACTTTGCAAAGCCACTTCACTGACACTACACAATTCACACTTCACTGACACAACACACTTCTTCACTGATATAACACTTCAAATAACAAAATATCAATTACACCCTTTAAATAGTGTGTATAATATACTACCGTCTATTAATAAAATCCTTAAGCCTATTTTTAAATACATTTTTGGTTATTGGTAAGTCTGCAGGTAAAGCGTTCCAGTCCCTGATAGTACGATTGAGAAAAGAAAACTTTCCAGTGTCCGTCCTCTGTCTTCTTTCCCTCAGTTTATATGAGTGGTCGTTCCTTGAAGAGTAATTTATCAGAGAAGTGTCGACATTAAATATCGTGTGACACAGAAGTCATGCAGAATAAAGCGTAGTAAAATAACGAATTAAAAATAGTAAAGAAATGAAAGTTTGCATATTGCGTAAATAGTATAAATAGAAAGAATGTTTCACTCATTTCTGTGCTTTAGGGGCAATTGCCCTAGGATGGCTATAATTTTCTGCTGCCATTGGAGCTCTTCAATGGTGTTCATTCAGCCATATTTATGGTTAGAAATTGCTTTTGATTCATGAAACATATGGCTATCGAATAACTCTCATATCCTGCAATCACTTCCCCCCTCCCCTTGCCCTCTTCCTGTGAAACATAAATTACTTTTCGTGCTGGAATAGCACACGCCGTGCAGTGCAGGCTTCTTCTCTTGCAGCTGTGTTATGAATGCAGTATTCGTCAGGCGTTAGCAGTAAAAGTTAATGCGACCACTACATCAATATGGGGCAGTTAACCAAAAATCCTTGCTGTAATATCCTTCCGCTGCAGTACGTTTCAATTCACATTCTATTACACCGGAGCGTGTTCTGAATTGCCATGTAATGGTACTCATGACGGAAATTCTGTTGAAGTAATACTCTGTCCACATGCAGACATGGAGATGGTATCTTCTTCTGCTTCTATGTTCGAAGAATCTTTTGCAGCCAGATGAATGTCCCTGGTTATCTTTTCGGTATACCTTTGCAGACATTAATGGCCATGAAGGTAACTTCTGACCTTTTATTCGACGAATTCTTTGCAGCAAGATGAATGTCCCTGGCTATCTTTTTGTTTTACTTTTTTTTTTTTCGTTGTTGGTAACTCTATAGCATCTGTTAGATGCTTTATGGTTGTGCTAACAGATGGAGTTACTTGTCAACAATGTGACGCTGAAACGTGTGTTCAGGTTACTGCCCAGCGACAGTCCTGACGTATTTTTATATTGTGATGATTGTTAATTGTTTTACTTTTGTAGACATATTAATTGCCGTGAAGGTAACTTGTGGACCTATATTCGACGAATTACTTGCAGCCAGATGAATGTCCCTGGTTATCTTTTCAGTATACTTTTGCGGAATAACATTTAGCAGCGATCTCGGCTGGGGGGAACACGTTACAGACACAGCGGGAAAAGCATGGAGAGCGTTACACTTTGTGATGAGGGTACTAAGAAAAGGTTCTGATAAATCCAAAGAGATTGCATATAAATCACTAGTACGTCCAGTAATGGAATATGGTGCTGCATGTTGGGATCCTTACAGATTAGAACATATTAAGACACTGGAAAAGATTCAAAAACGGGCTCTTAAGTGTTGTCGGAAAAATTCACCATTAAAATGGGACACACTCACGGACAGGAGAACGCGAATTCGATTATGCGCACTGTTCAAAACATACAGAGGTGAGCCTGCCTGGAGAGAAATAAAAAATAGGTTGCAGCCGTAAATTTCTCTTCAAGGAACGACCACTCATATAAATTGAGGGAAAGAAGGCAGAGGACGGAGAATGGAAAGTTTTCTTTTCTCAATCGTACTATCAGGGACTGGAATGCTTTACCTGCAGATTTACTAAAGGCTTTACCAACAACCAAAAATGTATTTAAAAATAGGCTTAAGGACCTTACTAATAGACGGTAATTATACACAGTATTTAAAGGGTGTAAATGATATGTTGTTATTAAAGTGTTGTATCAGTGAAGTGTGTTGTGTCAGTGAAGTGTGTTGTGTCAGTGAAGTATGTTGTGTAAGTGAAACGTGTTCCTGTCAGTGAAGCTTTATAGTTTATAGTGGCAGTGCAAAGTATTTGAACAGTGAAATGTTTTTGAAGTGTTAGTGAAATCAGGATAGAATCAGTGAAATGTGTCGTAGTTCCAGTGCAGTGAGTGAGTTGACAGCGAAATGAGTGTAATGTTGAAAGGTACTTGTGCAGTTATGAACATATCATACTCGTGGGTTTTAGTTCGATCTTAGGTTTAAAATACAAATTAGATTTATTTCAAATGTTATTTTAAGTGATCGTTTCATTTAATTTAGTATATTCCCTGTTATTAGTATTATTATTATTATTATTAGTATTAATTATTAGTATTATTATTAATTGTATTTTTAATTAATAAGTTTATTATTGTCATTATTGAGTGTAATTAGTTACCACTGCCACCGGGTATATAACCATTGCAGTGTGAATAAATACATACATACATATTAATGGCCATGAAGGTAACTTCTGAACCTATATTCGACAAAATATTTGCAGCCAGATGAATGTCCCTAGTTATCTTTTCAGTGTACTTTTGCAGACATATTAATGGCCATGAAGGTAACTTCTGAACCTATATTCGACAAAATATTTGCAGCCAGATGAATGTCCCTAGTTATCTTTTCAGTATACTTTTGCAGACATATTAATGGCCATGAAGGTAACTTGTGAACCTATATTCGACAAAATATTTGCAGCTAGATGAATGTCCCTAGTTATCTTTTCAGTGTACTTTTGCAGACATATTAATGGCCATGAAGGTAACTTGTGAACCTATATTCGACAAAATATTTGCAGCCAGATGAATGTCCCTAGTTATCTTTTCAGTATACTTTTGCAGACATATTAATGGCCATGAAGGTAACTTCTGAACCTATATTCGACGAATTCTTTTCAGCCAGATGAATGTCCCTAGTTATCTTTTCAGTATACTTTTGTAGACATATTAATGGCCATGAAGGTAACTTCTGAACCTATATTCGACAAAATATTTGCAGCCAGATGAATGTCCCTAGTTATCTTTTCAGTGTACTTTTGCAGACATATTAATGGCCATGAAGGTAACTTCTGAACCAATATTCGACAAAATATTTGCAGCCAGATGAATGTCCCTAGTTATCTTTTCAGTATACTTTTGCAGACATATTAATGGCCATGAAGGTAACTTCTGAACCTATATTCGACGAATTCTTTTCAGCCAGATGAATGCCCCTGATTATCTTTTCATGACACTTTTTCAGTCATGGCAATGACCGTGAAGGTAACTTGTTCTACTTCCGTATTGGACTAATTCTTTTTAAACAGATAAATGCCCCTAGCTATATTTTCAGTACATTGTAGTCTTTACGACGTTTTATCAACTGGGCGGCTCTATGGTGTGGGGAATTTGTTACATGCTATTTTGGAGTCTCCATCATGGGTTATGTGATGTTATACTTAGTTAGGAAAAACTTCGGAAATGAAGCGGAATTATTTAGCTGATGTGAGGTTATAACCCAGACCGACAGAAACTTTATAACAAGTGTCCGTCGCTCCAACGCTTTTCTTCTCGAATTCATTCAGTAAGACTAGTGTACTTGAGTCGCCTAAAATCAAACTGCACTTTCTCCAAATCATGAAATATGGTATTAAGATACAGTATGTGTCAGTGCATAATTTAGCAAGGAAAGTGATA